>NC_058161.1:8918296-8988296 GCF_020080835.1 Cotesia glomerata | reverse complement strand
TCTAAACTACTTATATAGTTTAGTTATTATTTTTCTCTTCCTCTGCACTGCTATGTATAATAATCACATCTCCCTAACACCAGTTATGTTATGATTCATCGTGTGCGTTAGCTATCGCTGAGTCAAAAATAGTACGACTATCAGCGATTCATATGTGTTACATGTATCAGTATGTGTATCACAGTTGTTCTGTGTTTTTCTTATTAAGAATTTTGGTTTTGTTTATTAATTAAATAAATAGTCATTGATTTCTTGATAATTATCGATAACTTGTGTTCTCTTGTTTCAAACTCCGCTTGGTTTATTTGAAAAATGATGTTTTGGTTCTAATTTTAATTGGATCGTTCATTTATTTATCAGTCATCGTGATAGTATATTTGAATTAACTCTCAAAATAAATATAATGTATCATTTGAATTAAAGGATGTGAAGAGATTTTTTACAAACTTCAAGATTCGTTATATCCTTATCAGTAGTCAATTTTCACTCCATGTATTTAAAATTAAAGAACTGAATATTTTTACGCTGTTGAAAAAAATAATTTTTTTGTCACTAACGCGCCGTAAAAAATAACATTAAATAATTTTCAATGATTATTTTTTTTAAAGAATTTATTCAACATAATTTTTTTTACCCAAAAAGTCCAATAAATTATCATATAAAATAGGAAAATGTAAAAAATGAAAAAAAAAAAAAAAAATACGTGTGATATTTTGAAATATTTTTCTGATAATAATTTAATATTAATTTGTTTAAAAAAATACGAAGTAAAGATTAATTTCATTAGTGCAGAAAAATAGTTGAAAAGTGTAATGTAAACAATATAAAGATTTTTCTGTTGAAAAAATGATTTGTGTTGATTCATCATTTATTTTTTATTTTTTTTTTTTTAATATAACGTTCATCAATGCTTACCATTCATTATTTTTCTATCGGGTGCTATGAGCGATAACTAAATCAAAGTAGGATATGCTATCGTGTAATTTATCAGCGATATAATGCCACTTAACTATGCACATTCAGCCACGTTAA
This sequence comes from Cotesia glomerata, assembly GCF_020080835.1. Taxonomy (NCBI): domain Eukaryota; kingdom Metazoa; phylum Arthropoda; class Insecta; order Hymenoptera; family Braconidae; genus Cotesia; species Cotesia glomerata. The sequence continues at coordinate 8,987,264 of NC_058161.1, read as the reverse complement.
TCAAACCACTAGTCTCGATTTTACCATAAATTATTATACTAGAAAAATTAAAAAAATTTTTTTTACTATTAAGTATTCATATGAATTTATTATTCTTTTCTATTCTTAAAATAGTCAATATATATATATATATATATATATATATATATATATATATATATATATATATATATATATATATATATATATAATTTAATTTATTTATTTATTTATTTATGGTCAGGAAAAAAATTTCTAAAGGGGTGCAATTGCAACAATATTATTTTTATAAACCACATTTAGTTCTCAGTCCAGTGCACAAGGAAACTTCATAAGAAATTTACTACAAAAGTTGTAATCGTATCAATTTTAAATAAATGTTAGTGGAATGTACACATAAGTTGTTTTTCGCTTAAAATCGATGGCATCGATGACGTCGAACAATAAATATTATTTATGTCATAAGTCATAGTCATAATAATAATATTTCATAGTATTATCTAGCTATCTAAGTTATAAGTTTTACTCGAAAATAAATTAAAATTCCTCAACTCCTAAAAGCCGTGGGTTTAATTTAGATAATTAGTGACGGCGACAATAGTACTTGGTGAAAAAGGTTGTGATAAAGTTTTAATAATACCTTTTCATACTGGGTATTAACAATTTATTATAAATAATAACAATGATGTTGTTTATCAAGTGATTGTGTAAAAAGTTTTACAATGAAATTATTTAAATTAAACTTTTATTCTGTGCTTATATATTTTTTTTTTTTTTATCAAAATAACCAACAATATATTTTGTATAGAAAAAATTAATGAATAGATTTTTAAAAAAGTAATTACCAATTAAATTTTTCAAAATAATCAAATAATTTTTAATTTTGCATTAGCTAGAATAATTGATGAATAATTTTTTATTACAATGCGTATCATCGAATTTTTTGAAAATAATTGATAAAAAAAAAAACAAATTCGAATATGTTAGAGTTTAATAGAAAGTTTGATTAGTAACTTACTTGCCATTTTTATTCATAAATTGTACGAAAAAAAGAAAATAATTAAAATTATTTCGAGAGATTTCCGATAACGTATTAATTCAAGGGTGATTGTATTGATATTTGAATAGCGTAATTTTAGTTTTGAATGGGTCATTTTTCCTTTCTTTGGCTGAAGCATTATATAGCGTAGAGTACACTGCTATTTTAGTGCATACAACTGAACGTGAGGTGATTTCGAACGCAGTCTCGATTCGTGATAAAATCTAAAATGCGAATTTGCTGTAATGTTTATGTCTCTCTTCCTCCACTCGCTGAAAAATAATATCGCCTATCAATTTTAATACATTAACCAAATCATCTTTACGTTTATTGCTCAATTATACTTCATTTTTATTGCTTATTCACTCGGGTATTTTGTTAAATAAAAATGTAAAATTTATTCGCATGAAAATATCAAATCATACTTAAATTATTTGAAAAAAAAAAAAAAAAAAAAAAAAAAGGATTTTCTTTATGTAAAATTTTTGTTTAACACGACTACGTCTTTTAATATTTAAGTGTTGGAACATTGTCTAATTTGTTAATAAAAATTTAAAAATTTTCATAAAAGAATTAATCGGTGTATAAGCGGAATTCGAACTCACACCCTCAAATCTCTAAAACATCTCACGTATTGTTTGCCGTGAGTTTTGAAAAAATTGGAATAACTAAAATAATCACTACAATGAACAATAACAATATTTTAAAAATGAATAAAAAAAATGGTTTAAACATTAAAATTTTTGTCGGGAAAAAATGAATTAAAGTCGAGCGTAAATTTAACTTCGACTTTCAATAACTTTCAAACGAATGAATTTTGCAGAAAATGATAATTATTAACTTCCCGCTAAAAAAATTGAAAATTTTCAAAAATCGGGAAGTTATTGTTTTTACCCCGTTTTTCGAAAATCGAGTTTTCATCGGATCTCGACGTTTCGAGGTCTTAGGAAGCTTCCCTGACTATTCGCGCGCGCACGTGTGTGTGTGCGTGTGCGTGTGTGTATGTGTGTGTGTGTGTGTGTGTGTGTGTGTGTGTGTGTGTGTGTGTGTGTGTGTGTGTGTGTGTGTGTGTGTGTGTGTGTGTGTGTGTGTGTGTGTGTGTGTGTGTGTGTGTGTGTGTGTGTGTGAGTATGTAAACCTCTTATGACTTTTGAACGGTTGAACCGATTTCATCGCGGTTGGTGCCATTCGAAAGGGCTTCGCCAAACTTAGATTTCCTAAAAATTTGAACCGATTCGAATCGTTAGATTTTGAGAAATTTGGAGAAATCTAAAAAAAAATTTTTTCAGAAGTGGTTTTTTTGGAATAACTTTTAAACGGCTCTACCGATCGATTCCAACAACTAATCAGCTCTTAACCTTAGAAAAACCACGTCGATCGCCACCAATACGGTCAAAATCGGTTGATTCGTTCGAGAGATATCGTGAACGAAAGAAAACCGAAAAAAGTGTTTTTTCGGAGTTAATCCGAAATTTCTAGTTTGGCCAATTGAAACTTAAAAATTCTTCATGAGGCTTAAAAAACTGCGTAGAATTCCGCCAACCGCGTAAAAATCCGTTCATTCATTCAAAAGTTATTGCGGTTAGAAAATTCAAAAAATAGTGCTCTATGAAACTTCTATCAGACTTCTGAGTTCAAGAGCTCAAAAGCATAGAAAAGGTATCGTTTTGAGCTCGGAGAGCTTAAAACAACACACAGATCGTATTTTTGAGCTCGAAGAGCTCAAAAAAAATGGCCATGTATTAACGGAATCAGCGGGAAGTTGCAGGGATGGCCTTTAGGGTCAACCATTTTTCTAATTTTTTAAATCTTTTTCAATGGAATTTTCCTTCAGGAGAGTTTATTTATCTTTTTTTTCTCCGAGCAGTAAAAATTGTAAATTGTATGGGCATATAAGTTGGCCAAAATGAATATTAGTCGAAAAATAAACCGGGAGCATCGACTGAGAGTTTACCATTCTTAAAATAGATGTTGATGCCAAGCGTTCGTTCAGGGTTAGCCTTTATACTTGTATTCATGTATGTATATAACAATATATTATATTATATTAAATTAAATATATATTTGCATCTCTATATGCATGTATCTATGTATGCTGTGTCCATATGTGTCATTAAATTTACTTGTGTTGCTCAAGATAGATGTTAACCCGTGGGAGCTTCCGACGTCTCGCTAGTTCAGCCCTTGTCTCTTAATTCTTTCTTTATATATGTCACATGTCTATATATAAATACGTACATACTACAATTTTTTCTCGTCATTCTTTTTATTTTTCGCGTAGGTACATTACTTCTGGTGTTTTTGAGCCATATAACGACCTACTAAGAGATTTATTTTTAGAATCATCAACCGAAATGCTCTTAATATACTAAATTGGTAGGATTAATTTTGTCGCTCAAAATTGATAAATAATTTCATTACATATATATATTTATATATATATATATATATATATATATATATATATATATATATATATATATATATATATATATATTAGGGTGATTCAAAAAAACTTTAAAATTTTTTTTTTAACTCTTACCCTCTCAAATGTTTCTATTTGATTTAAAAAAATCCTCACCAAAGATGAGCTCTATAGTTCAACTCTAAGGGGTCGCTATTTTTATTCTAGTTTCCCATTTAATTAACATGAGAAAAATTCTTTTTCGTTTTAAATTGAATTTATACATAATTTACGCAATTTTTTACAAAAAACGATTTCATATTCTTAAAGTAGAGTCTTCGAGCTTTACAAAACTCTAAGACAAAGTATGATTATCTCTACAAAAAGACTAGTTACTGCCATTTAAAAATGACTAAATTTCGAAATTTAAAAAAATCGTTGGCGATTGGGTCATTCCATGTCAAATCGACAAATAGTTGGAATTATGAACTGTTCTAGATGTAATAGACCTGTTGTGAGACCAACGAAGTGTAAGACCTGTAAACTCACATATCATCCAAGCTGTGCGAAAGAAGTGGCTAAATCTAAAGCTGCAACCTGCTGTGTAAAGTCTTTTGGTCCATCACTGTCTCCACTTACTATTCCGTCAAACTCTAAAGCACATACTTCTGGGCATTCGACCACTAGACCAGCTAGCATCTTAGATAGGATACGCAGGAAATCTTCGCAGAGCAGTTTTAAATCAATTAATTCATCACCGAAAACACCACCTATAACTTCTGCTGTAGAAGACTGTGTTTTTCTTTCCCCAGTTGAAGTTACCTCTCCAAAAATGTCTGTTTCAAATGATCAAGCGAGTCAGGTTACTTCCAACTCTGCCTCTCAGTCCGTTTCAGGTGCACTAGCTAGTCAAGCTTGCTCTCAATTTTCAGCTGACACTAATGATCAAAGATCAACAGGTCTGCCTACCTTAAATGTTTTAAATCCAACTCAAATGGCAAAACCTGATTGGTCAAAGCACACGCTAGATGAAAAAGTCAATGCTTTGCTTGATATGTCCTATAATAACTCTTTGAGCGTCCAGAATATCGCGGTCTGCCTGAGTAAACATAGTGAATAGATTAGAAGCCTTGTAGAAAATTACAGTGATAGCAATTCAAAGATAACCAAGCTTTCGGAAGACTTTGTGGCAGTAACTGAATCGTTATCTGAGGTCACCAAAACTCAAGTAAGGTCTCAAGAAGAAATCAAAAAAATAAATTCGAAATTAAATCAAAATTCTGCCAAATGTGAAGAAAATGCAACAGTTATCACGTTAGTTAAATCTACTCTTGACTCTTTAGTCAGTACTCCATTTTCTCAGCAAGTTACTGAATATCGGATGTCGTCTCAACTGTTGATCTCCGGGATTCCAAATGATTTAAATACACAACAAACTAATGAGCAGATTACACACCAAATATTTGAGAAGTTAAATATTGCAAATTTTACTACTGATATTTTAAATATCAGAGAATTTAACAATAAAAGGAGGAAAAGTGGACAAAATAGCACACAAACCTCGCGTTCACTTATTGTTAAACTTAAATCACCTGAAATTTGTGAACACATCATTGAAGTCAAACGCCGTTCCCCAAAACTTCTGGCTAAAAACGTCTTTAATACTTCTTCTGACTCTAACCAAAACAAATTTATCTACATAAATGAGTTCTTACATCCTGATATACAGGGTGTCCCAAAAGTCACGGACGCCATTGTAGCATCTGATGAAAAAAATAATTCTGAGACGAAAAGTCCTTAGCCATTTTTCAATTAACCGCATAGATAATTAATTATTAATTAAAAATAACATCTTTTTATTTGTTAGAGTGAGAGAGCGCTAGTGTCCAGTAAAATATGTGTCAAACAAAGACACAACTAACTGTATGACTAGCTAGTTTCTATAGCTAACGTAGTCACACATATTTACTTAATTATGGCTATAATTATTTTCCATGAGTTAAGGATGACCCTAAGATCATGTCCAAAAAATAAAATAAAGTTAAAATTAATTTATTATTCAATATTTCCACGTGATGCATTCAATTTTTAATCCTCAAAATTACAATAATATGTATCTGCATAACTTTACCTTATTTAAAAGTTGTAAAAAACGAAAAACAAATTTTTTTATCGAAATTTAAAAATTGATATTTTTGAAAAAAAAAAAAAGAAAACACTCTTCAAAAAATTTCAGAATCTTTAAGGATGAGTACAATGTATTATAGAAAAAAAAACGAGCTAAAATTTTAATTTCGATCGTCATTTTTAACGATTTTCAAAAATTCAAAATTTGGCATTTTTGAAAATTTTTTTTCCAAAATATTTTGTTTTCAATAACCCTAAGTGTCCCCTTTTGAACAAACAAATGGCCATTCCTGTATCTATAATAGCGTTCGAGATGTTACAAAAAAAAAATTAAAAAACTAAAAAAATTGCGAAATTTTGATTTTGCATATCTTTTGAAAAAAATTTTTTTATTTTTTTTCCTTTGGCAGAACTTCGTTTTATGATAAACGAAAATTTCCGACCAAAATTTGTCTAAATCGAAAAAGATCGATTCCAACTATTTGTCGATTTGACATGGAATGACCCAATGGCCAACTATTTCTTTAAATTTCGAAATTTAGTCATTTTTAAATGGCTGTAACTAGTCTTTTTGTAAAGATAATCATACTTTGTCTTAGAGTTTTGTAAAGCTCGAAGACTCTACTTTAAGAATATAAAATCGTTTTTTGTAAAAAATTGCGTAAATTATGTGTTAATTCAATTTAAAACAAAAAAGAATTTTTCCCATGTTAATTAAATGGGAAACTAAAATAGAAATAGCGACCCCTTAGAGTTGAGCTATAGGGCTCATCTTTGGTGAGCATTTTTTTTATATCAAATAGAAACATTTGAGAAGGTAAGAGTTAAAAAAAAAAATTAAAAACGTTAAAAAATTAAAAAATAAAAAAAAAAAGTTTTTTTGAATCACCCTAATATATATATATATATATGTGTGTGTGTGTGTGTGTGTGTGTGTGTGTGTGTGTGTGTGTGTGTGTGTGTGTGTGTGTGTGTGTGTGTGTGTGTGTGTGTGTGTTATTGATCACGGGAACGAGTCTCGAAATAAAATATAAGTTTAATTAATTAATTAATAATAGGTTGATGATTAATTTTTAATGTAGAAATTGAAAAGTTTGAACACAAAATTTTTCATGCCGCTACTCAATTAATTAAAAAAAAATTAATAGAGATATTATCAATTTAGTGCGGCGTATTATCATGATTGGTGGAAAAATGAGGGGAAGTTATTCGGTTAAAAAACTTTTAAGAGCTTATTTGACCTACCAGGAAAATAATGTAATGTTGATGTTATAAGAAGTGAAAATTAATATACTATATGACAAGTTATGGATAAGATAACACTGTGTACAGATACATTTGTAAAATTAACTACACTAATTATTAAAATCAAGCGACCTACAGTCACTATGGGTGTGCCGATAATTACGAAATATGAATAAAAAAAACTTTAAGAATGATTTTTCAATATTATTAATCACAATAAATGGATAGCTAGGGCATTTTTGAGATAAATTAAAAAAGTAATATTGCTACGTTAGGACCGATTACCAATAATTTCATGAAAAATGTCACGGAACATACCTATAGAATTAATAAGCAATTCAAAACTGCTCCAAAAACTTTTCATAAAAAATTGACTATCGCCGAAAAAATATCAAACCATGAAAAAACATAAATTCAGGTTAAAACCATTCTGATGGTACTAAATTTAACTTTGAAAACCCATTTTATAATAAAGATATACCCGTCATAAAATTTTCTATATTATCTTAATTATATGGATGAATATTTTACTATTAACCCACATCAACATGTACAAAACAAAATAAGCAAATTTTATATTGCTGAAATTTCAAATCTAGTTAGAACTACTCCATTAATTTATCATAATAAATCAACTATCGCTGAAAACCATATAAAAACTCGAAAAGCCACAAGTTTAGATCAAAATTTTTCTAATGATACTATACTTAACAAACAACATCCGTTTTATCATATAAATATGTCGGAGATTGAATTTTTCTTATTTTTAGTAGATTTCATAGAAATCTAACTATTGCATTGGTCCTCATGACGGAACTCTTCAAAAATTATGCTATATTTCGACTCAGCTCGTCAAGCGGATTCAGAAAATGCATATTCTTCAAAAGTTTATGTATGCTCGCTTGATAATCTTTTAGTTGCAATTTACAGAAATTCGATAGGATATCGCGTTCAATTGTTATTGCACGGAAACACGGTAAAAGTGAAAATTTTTGCGATTGAAAATTTTTGAATTGCTCTCATTTCTAAACTAATCGACAGGTTTAGTTCATCTTAGAACTTGACCTCAGAAATCGTCCTAAGAATGAGTATGTTACGTTTTATTGAGATCCGTATAGAAGTGCAGGAGTTAGAGAAGAGACAAGGCCGATTATATCGTAAAATATACATATAAATACATACATATTAGGGTGATTCAAAAAAATCGAATAATTTTTTTTTAACTTCCGACGTTGAAAAGTTAGTTCTCAGGCACCTCTAGAAAATGCTCACCAAATTTGAGCTCTTAATATTGATAGGAAGATTATCCTCATCACAGTTTTACATTTTTCGTTAGTCTCTTGTAAAAAAGATCATATCTTATTAATAATGAGTCATTATTAATCAATTTCTTAATCAAATCTTTATCACATTTTTGTAGAAAATTAAATGATCTACAAAAAAGATCTGATACGTGTAAGCGATTACATTAACCATTTCAAAGATATCCGAGATCAAAGTTCAAAAAATTTATCAAAAAAAAATTTTTAACTTCCCGCAAAGAAAATCGAAGATTTTCAAAAATCGGGAAGTTATTGTTTTCACCCCGTTTTACGAAAATCGAGTTTTCATCGAATCTCGACGTTTCGAGGTCCTAGGAAGCTTCCCTGACTATTTCCGCGATGGTGTCTGTTTGTATGTATGGGTGTGTGTGTGTGTGTTGTTGTTTTTGTTTTTTAAGGGGGGGGAATCTTTTTTACGGATTCTAGGCATAGTTGTTTGGCCTGGATATGTGGCGACTCGACGCAATGTCATACTAAAACTCGACGCTAGCGCCCCTACCCACTAAACCCTAAACCCCTTCCTCTTTCCCCTAATCCCTCATGGAAACCGCAGTTAGGCATTACTTCGTGAGGGGAGGATCTAGCTACTGCTCTTTCTTCTGGTAGCTAAGGTGTTATTTTACCTTTCTTCTAGTTGTTGTCATTTGCTCTTCTTCTTTCGATGGAACGCAAGTCTATAAGGACTTCTGTTGCAAATGTGCTGATGGCGTTCCAGGAGGCTCTTGATGACAACATTGCTTCTACTATTGTCTCTGGTTGGATTTTCTTCTTTAGGATCATCTCCAGCTCATCTCGCTGTGGGTAAAATCGTGGGCACTCAAAGAAAACGTGCTCCGCGTCTTCATTGATTCCTGGGCAGGACGGGCACTCCGGTGAATCATCATGCTTGAAGCGGTGAAGATACGTCCGAAAACATCCATGTCCTGACAACAATTGCGTCAGATAGTAATTGACCTCGCCATGACTTCGGTTTAGCCAAACGTCGATTTTCGGTATGAGACGGTGTGTCCATCTCCCTGTTGTCGCGGCGTCCCACTGCGATTGCCATCGTGCGATACTGTTCTGCTGTTCTTCAGCTCTGAGTTCCTCGGTACTTTGTGTGGTTGTCCTCTTTCGTTGGTAAAGGTTCCATCTTTCCTCAGCTAGGACTCTGAGCGGCAAAGTTCCGGAAATGACACACACTGCTTCCTCTGATATTGTTCGAAAGGCGCTTGCAACTCGTAGGGCACTCATACGATATATTGGTCCAGCTTTTCTCCATGAATCTTGCACCTCTAGTGCGTCAGCCCAAATGGATATTCCGTAGGTGAGCACCGATGTGACTACTGATGACTAGTCGCCTCCTGCTCTGCTTTGGGCCTCCGACGTTCGGCATCAATCGTGCGAGACTAGCTCTCACTACTGACGCTTTCGTACAGACGTGTTCCAATTGCTGCTTGAAGTTGAGTCGGGCATCAAGCATCACTCCTAGATATCGTATATGAGGTTGTGATGTGATTTCTCGGTCACCGACTTTTAGCTTAATTGTTTCAACTTCTTTTCGGCTGGTAATAAGCACTGCTTCGGTCTTCTGCTTGGCCAGTTGTAGGTTCACTGTATCCATCCACTGATTGATCTTCTCAAAAGTGATGTCAAACAGATGTTGAATCTCGTCGAGGTGTTTGGCGACGATCACTGCGGCAACATCATCCGCATACGCTACCAGTTTGACACATCTTGGAAGCTTCAGTCTCAGGAGCCCGTCGTACATGATATTCCACAGAAGTGGACCAAGAACAGAGCCCTGTGGCACACCACCGGTTATATCATACTCTTTCGGACCATTCTTTGTATGGTATTTCAGCACTCTATCTGTAAAATAGCTAATCACTAGTCTGCGAAAATATGTTGGCACGTTCTTCTCGTCGAGAGAGAGTGTGTGTGTGTGTGTGTGTGTGTGTGTGTGTGTGTGTGTGTGTGTGTGTGTGTGTGGATGTAAACCTCTCATAACTTTTGAACGGCTTGACCGATTCGATCGTGGTTGGTGCCATTAGAAAGGGCTTGACTGAACTTAGATTTTGAATATACTTTGGAACGATTTGGACAGGTAGATTTTGAGAAATCGCAAAAAAACTACAAAAAAAAATTTTTTTAAATGGGGTTTTTTTTAAATAACTTTTAAACGGCTTTAGCGATCAATTCCAAAAACTAATCAGTTCTTAACACCAAAAAACCACGTCGATCGCCGCCAGTCCGGTCAAAATCGGTTGATTCGTTCGTGAGTTATCGTTGATGAAAGAAAACCGAAAAAAGTGTTTTTTCGGAATTACTCCGAAATTTTTTGTTCTATCAATTTAAACAAAGATTCTTCATGAAGCTTAAAATACTGCGTCGAATGCCATCAACCGCGTGAAAATCGGTTCATTCATTCAAAAGTTATTGCGATTTGAAAGTTCAAAAAATAGTGTTTTATCAAACTGCTATCAAATTTTTGAGCTCGAAGAGCTCAAAAGCATACAAAAGCTATTTTTTTAAGCTTGGAGAGCTCAAAATAACACACAAATTGTATTTATGAGCTCGAAGATCTCAAAAACGTCATAAGTGCAATTTTAAGCGTCTAGGTATAGGATTGGCGGGAAGTTGCAGGGATGGCTTTCAGGGTCAACAGTTTTTCTAATTTTTAACTTCCCGCTAAGAAAATTAAAAATTTTCAAAAATCGGGAAGTTATTGGTTTTACTCCGTTTTTCGAAAATCGAGTTTTCATCAGATCTCGACGTTTTGAGGTCCTAGGAAGCTTCCCTGACTATTCCCGCGAGGGTGTCACTATGTCTGTATGTATGTGTGTGTGTGTGTGTGTGTGTGTGTGTGTGTGTGTGTGTGTGTGTGTGTGTGTGTGTGTGTGTGTTTTTTATAGAGGAGGTCAAATACATTTACGTATACCAGGACGAGATGTTTGTCCTGGGTATGTCGGACTCGGAAGTCAATATGATTGACAACAATACCGACTAAACATCCTCCTCTCTCTTTCCCCATAGATGTTACGGGGAAGACTGGATCGGGACCGCGTTAGCATTACTTCAATCCAGTCCGTGTTGCGTCTCACGACGGTTGCTTCTAGTTACTAGTCTCTTTCTGCGATATTTTCCTTTAAAAGGCGCTGCGCATAGGCTGCGACAGCTGACCAGTTATCTTCTTTTTTGATCATGCAGGTTACTAAGCTCTCAGGAGAGGGCGTGGTGCCAATAATTTTATCAGTACTGCTTTTGTAGTCCTTCCACCGGTCACACTCAAAGAACGTGTGCTCGACGTTGTCAATTTTGTCTGGGCAGTATTTGCACGTTGGTGTGCTGTGCAGTCCCATCTTAAAAAGATAGGCATTGAACTGCCCATGTCCCGTCAATAGCTGGGTCAAGAAAAAGTCCGTTTCTCCGTATTCCCGAGAAAGCCAGACGTTGATGTTTGAGATCAGGCGTGCCGTCCATCTGCCCGTCTCTCCCGATGTCCATCGGTCCTGCCACTCTTGTTGCGTTTCCGCCTTTATCCTCGTTCTTGCGTCCTTCATGTTTTCGTCACTGTTTTTAGCGTCATAGAGTTTTGCTCTCTCAAACGCGAGTAGGTCGATGGGTGCGGCTCCCGTAATGACCAATATAGCCGCTTCGGAAACCGTTCGATAGGCGCAGGCAACCCTGAGAGCGCCTCGCCGCTGCACTGCCACTATTTTTTGTCGGTAGGTCTTCTGTTTCAATATGTCTGCCCATATTTCTGCTCCAAAAAACAGTACCGAGTGGACTACTTCTAGAACAACTCTTCTCTTTTTGGTTCTTGGTCCCATGGTGTTGGTCATGATTCTTGCTAGGCTAGACACCGTCTTGCTGGCTTTCTTGCATGCACTGTCAAGGTGTTCGCGGAAAGATAGTTTCTCGTCTATCATTACCCCTAGATAGCGCAGGGCCCTTGTTGACGTCAGTGTTGTTCCTTCCATGTCCACAGCGAATGGTTTTGGGAACCATTTTTGACGTGTCAGAACAACCATCTCGGTTTTATGCTTGGCGAGTTTTAGGTGGTGTTTATCAAGCCAGGTCTCGACGGCGCCAATGGTTTCCCGGACCAGTAATTCGGCCTCTTCTACGCTGTCTACTACTATCGTGGCCGCAACGTCGTCTGCAAAACCCGTTAGCTCTACTTGCTTTGGTAGCGAGATTTCAAGAAGCTCGTCGTAGTCCGCATTCCATAGATCGGGCCCCATTATTGAGCCTTGCTTAATTAATTATTTAATTAATTATTTTCCAGCAATGTCTAGCATACAGAGTGGTCTAAACGACGAAGGTGTTACGGGGGTTCCCTTTCCTTTGTCTAAGAGAACCAATCTCTGCCGCTTCCAGACCGCGGGAAACGTGCCAGTTGCCAAGCATGCGTTGTAGGTGTTCAGGAGTATGTCTGGATATTCCAGGGCTACAATCTTGATCACCGCTGCTAGGATGCCATCAGGTCCAGGTGCCTTTCCTGTTTTGAGTGACTTGGCCGCGTCTTGTAGTTCCTTAGTTGTGAAGGGTGTTCCTTCGCTGTTTTTAGCGTAGTGTTTCTTCTCCCGCGATGGGTGTTTGGGGAAAAGCTCCGCTACAATGCTGTCCGTTAAGGCAGGAGACTTCGGCGCTTTTGGTGAAGCCTTTCCAAGTCGTTTGGTGACAATTTGGTAGGCTTTGCCCCAGATGTCCTTGTAAAGATCATTACAGATCTGTTTCCACAATATCGCTTTTCTTGCTTTAATGGCTCGGTTTAGCGTCTTTTTGGCCTGCTTGTACTCTTTTAAATACAAGTCCTCGCTTGGGGAGCGTTTCGCGGCTCTCGTTGCGCGGCGACGTAGCTTATGACATCTTTTGCTATGTCTGTTGACCACTAGTACGCCGGCCTGTGGAAACTCCTATTTTTCAGCCGCGGCATAGAGGCGTCACATGCGGCAGCAATCTCCTTCATCATATTTAGCATTGCCTTTTCCGTCTCGCTGCAGGTATCCGGAGTCGGGTTGTTCTGAAGGATAGACCAGCTTCATGCAAGTGTAGCTCCCAATGCCTCTGGAACAAGCCTTCTGGCATTCCACTTCCGCTTAGAAAGGTCGCGTTGTGAAACCGGAGTAGATGACAATCCAACGTTGAATGTCACAAACTGGTGGTCACTGCCACTGTATTCTTCGGATACAGTCCAGTCTTCGATCATGTTGGCAGTCCTTGGAGTCGCTAACGAAATGTCGAGGATGGGCTCTTGGTACCCTGGTCTTCTAAAGGTCGTGGTGCTCCCGGTGTTCAGCACTATGAGGTCGAGTCTAGCCGCGACGTCAGCGACCTCGTTACCTCTGATGTCGGAGAAAGCAGCGCCCCACTCAGCTGATTTAGCGTTGAAGTCTCCGGCTACGATGACTTCGCTGTTGAACTTAGTGACCGCATCTTCTATATTTGCCAGTTTCTGTCGGAACACACTAATCCCTTCGTCAGGTGAAAGATAGACGCTCATGAAGTAGGTTGTGAGGGTTTGAGTCCAGACAAAACCTGCTCCACTTCCGCTGTTGTTGACGGTAACGTTCTTTGTGTTCACAATCCAAATTGCTGCCGTGCCAGTTTCGTCTGCGAACCATGTTTTACCTTCGATGTTTAGATATTGCTCGCAGATAAAGCAGACGTCGATTTTATCTTCAAAGACACGCTGGCGCAGTAGGTTTTACGCCAAGACGTACCTATTCAGGTTGCCTTCTCTTGGCTTCTACAAGTGCTGTGCAGAATGCCCTGCAAGCTCCAGTGCCAGAAATATGGCATAGACCATCCTGGGCATCTTTGTCCGGAGCACAAAGGAAGCATTTTAGCTTCTCCGTGCAGTTTACGGCCTTGTGGTTCTCTCCGCCACATTTGTAGCAGCACCTGCTTCTGTTTGGTCCCGCACACTGGCGTGTTTGGTGTCCAAAACTAAGACATTTAAAACAGCGGGTTACTTTTGCAACTGGGCGTATACGACAGTTCACCCAACCGATCATTATATAGGCCTTGTCAAGGGCCTTAATCGCACTGGCCTCGTCTACTTCGCCGAAGGCTGCCCGATTTTCTCGTGGTGTGGGTTTTGTCAAATTTACCCGTTTAACCTCCAGGCTGTCAGTGAATTCACGTTTGAGTGCTTCACGGACTTCGCTCTCGGTAGAGATTTCGTCCAAATCGAGGATCTCGATCGTTGTTGTTGGTGTTAGCGTCTTGACCGTGCCGATGTTCGCAGTGGTCGACCTTACTGCATCGGTGAAAGCCTTGCTGTCTTCGGTCTTTCAAGCCATTTCAAGAAGAACGCCTCCGTGTTTCGTCTCTTTAATAGGCTTTATGTCTACGCCCGTCTCGACAGGGCTTACCTTGACCTTGATTTCCTTTAGGATATCAGCATAAGTTTGGCCGTCTACTAGTTGAGCAAGAGCAGTCTTAGTTCTTGTCTTCTTTTTCCTCGGTTTCTTAGAGGCACCCTTACTTGACTGGTTTTGAGCTTTATTAGGGGGAGCCGCTGTTTCATGCTCTTTTTCCTTCTTCTTCCTATTTCGGTCCACTGTAGTCCAGACGTCCTCCCGGGCTGTCTTTTTCTGTGGTGGCTTCTCGATTATTGAAGAAGGGCTGGGCGTGGACAGCTGTCTCTTCTTGTAACTGTCCTTTCCTTGCTGTGGTAATTTTTTAGGAGTGACCAAAAATGGCTGTGGTTTTTTGGTCAGACTCGGAGTTGTTTGGGTCGTTGAGGCCGACATGCCTGGTGATTTGTTGGCTAACGTATATGCTGTAGTGATAGATGTAACCAATTTTCTAATCTCATGATGGAGATTCTTCTTGTCTTTTATAAGCTCGGCTAACTCTTCGAGCTTGATGCCGAGCCTCTCCATTAGTGACTGTTGGCCTGTAACGGTCGGTACAGAGTTGATTCTTCCTCGGTAAGTTTGATTAGTGACAGGAGCAAAAGGTCCTCCACTTTTTGGAGAAATGTTGCTCAGCTGTCCGTTCTCTGCCATCTGGGCTGATTTCGTACTCCCTGTAACCTTGCTAGCATTGCTAGACAGTAGAGCCATGGGGTCTACTCCGCTGTTCAAACGGTCGCTTGATAACGACGAGTTCAGGCCCGTTTGCACGCCTTCCCTCGCCGGCACTGAGGTATCCCCCTTCTTCACCGTAGACGATGTTTGAAATTGATCTGGCATTTTCATATCATCTTTTGCTAGGTTTTGGTCCACCCCGAGTATTCTATTTCCTCGGTACCCGACGCATCTGGCGTGCAGATATGCCGGGCATTCCCCTATTCGCCACCTGGAGAGGCGCCCGATGCGGGACCCAGCAAGCCTGACACGAGGTGTGTGTGTGTGTGTGTGTGTGTGTGTGTGTGTGTGTGTGTGTGTGTGTGTGTGTGTGTGTGTGTGTGTGTGTGTTATTAAGAAATTATTGAAATCAGAAAGCATTGGGGTTTGGATACGAATATCTTTTAAACGGTTGCAGTAATCATTTAAACATATCAGACCTTTTTTCTAGAGCATTAAATTTCCTATAAAAATATAGCATATTTATCTGACAATTATTATTTTCCAATATATGGTAGAAAATTAGAAAAAAAATTTTTTTTTGATCATTTTTTGATCTTTTATCTCAGATATCTTTGAAATGGTTAATGTAATCGTTTACACATATCAGATCTTTTTTGTAGATCATTTAATTTTCTACAAAAATGTGATAAAGATTTTATTAATAATGACTCATTATTAATAAGATATGATCTTTTTTACAAGAGACTAACGAAAAATGTAAAACTGTGATGAGGATAATCTTCCTATCAATATTAAGAGCTCAAATTTAGTGAGCATTTTCTGGAGGTGCCTGAGAACTAACTTTTCAATGTCGGAAGTTAAAAAAAAATTATTCGATTTTTTTGAATCACCCTAATATGTATGTATTTATATGTATATTTTACGATATAATCGGCCTTGTCTCTTCTCTAACTCCTGCAATTCTATACGGATCTCAATAAAACGTAACATACTCATTCTTAGGACGATTTCTGAAGTCAAGTTCTAAGATGAACTAAATCTGTCGATTAGTTTAGAAATGAGAGCAATTCAAAAATTTTCAACAATCGCAAAAATTTTCACTTTTACCGTGTTTCCGTGCAATAACAATTGAACGCGATATCCTATCGAATTTCTGTAAATTGCATCTAAAAGATTATCAAGCGAGCTTTAATTTACATACTTATATATTTTTAACTTCCCGCTAAGAAAATCTCAGATTTTCAAAAATCGGGAAATTATTGGTTTTACCCCGTTTTACAAAAATCGAGTTTTCATCAGATCTCGACGTTTGAAAGTCACAGGAAGCTTCCCTGACTATCCCCGCGAGGGTGTCACTATGTCTGTATGTGTGTGTGTATGCATGTTTTTTTTTTTTTTTTTTTTTTTTGTAAAGAGGTACGAAAAAAGATCTTCAAAAGACACCGGTATCGTTAACTCTGCCGCCCATCTTCCGGCAGATATCGATAGTCGGTAGTGTGGAGATTTTTACCCACTAAAAAAAACATTCCTCTTCCCCTCTCACCTAGATGGTACGGGGAGGACTGGATTGGAACCGCGTTAGCATTACTTCAATCCAGTCGTGCTGCGTCTCACGACGCCTACTCCTGGCTACTGGTCCCTTTCTGCGATTTTGTCTTTCAGGAGGTGCTGTGCATAAACTGCAACAGCTGACCAGTTTTCCTCTTGTTTGATCATATAGGTCACCAGGCTTGAGGGGGAGAGCCTGGTGCCTATGATCTCTTCGGTGCTTCTTCTGTAGTCTTTCCATCGAGCACGAGTTCGCCGATTTTTAGCTTAATGGTCTCTACCACTTTTCTGCTGGTAATAAGCTGTGTGTGTGTGTGTGTGTGTGTGTGTGTGTGTGTGTGTGTGTGTGTGTGTGTGTGTGTGTGTAAGTATGTAAACCTCTCATAACTTTTGAACGGTTGAACCGATTTTATCGCGGTTGGCGCCATTCGAAAGGGCTTGTCCGAACTTCAATTTTATATATAATTTGGACCGATTCGGACCAATAGATTTCGAGAAATCTGAAAAAAAAAATTGTAAAAAAAATTTTTTTAAAAGTGGTTTTTTTGGAATAACTTTCGAACGGCTTTATCAATCAACTTCAAAAACTAATCAGCTTTTAACCTTGAAAAACCACGTCGATCGCCGCTAATCCGGTCAAAATCGGTTAATTCATTCGAGAGATATCGTGCAGGAAAGAAAACCGAAAAAAGTGTTTTTTCGAAATTATTCCAAAATTTCTAGTTTGATCAATTTAAACTTAAAGATTTTTTAAAAGCTTTAAATAACTTCGTCGAATGCCGCCAACCGCGTAAAAATCGGTTCATTCATTCAAAAGTTATTGCGGTTTGAAAACTCAAAAAATAGTGTTTTATCAAACTTTTATTAGACTTCTAAGCTCGAAGTGCTCAAAAGCATAGAAATGTTATCTGTTTGAGCTCGGAGAGCTCAAAACAACACATAAGCTGTATTTTTGAGCTCGGAGAGCGCTCAAAAACGGCATAAGTGCAATTTTAAGCATCCAGGTATGGAATTAGCGGGAAGTTGCAGGGATGGCCTTCAGGGTCAACCGTTTTCCTAATTTTTTTAAATTAAATAGTTTAGGAATGACAGAAATTTGAATTCTTCAAAATCCTTAAAAATTGGCAATTTTACTGTTTCTTTGCGAAATAACTAATGAATGCGATAACTTGTAAAATTTTTGTAAATTGCATCTGAAAGCTTATTAAATAAACTTTAATTTTCATACCTCACTATCAGTCTAGGCCAAAAATTACCTACACAGTAAAAAATTTTGCGTCAATGCGTCAAAAAATTTTGTGTTAAAAATTTTTATGTTAAATATTTAACACTTTTTTGTGTTAATTTAACACTTTTCTGTGTTAATTGAACACAATAAATGTTAAATTTACACATAAAAGTGTTAAATATTTAACACAAAAATTATTAACACAACATTTTTTAACGCAATGACGCAAAATTATTTACTGTGTACTTTCTCAGACAGATTTAATGAAATTTTTCTTGCTCTCCTAGCCGAAAGTACGCTTTTCCTGGACGCACTTTACTCCAAGAAGAGCAACTTTTATGGCCTGTTCTAACAAATGCGCGCTACGCATATTTTCTGGCCGGCAGCATAGAACCTCGCGTTCTTTCGTATTTTCGTGGCACGACCGGCCTATACAGCGAGTTTCAACTGTATATAACAGTCACAACATCGTCTGTATGTAATGTGTCAGCGCAAAAACTAACCAAAAAATGTCAAATAAATAAAAATAATTTCTGACTAGATTATTGTTAATGAACTATTTAATAATAACACAGCAAAAATAATTTAAATAAAATTTTAGAAAATAATATAAAAGTTTTGTAAATTTTATTTGCTTTCTTTTATATTTTGACAGCTAGTAAAGCAATGTTTATAAAACAATCCATGTACTCTACAAGCTTCTAATAATTTAATTTCAATCTTTCTTAGCCGTCTAATTAAAAAATAATTTTTAATCAACTTAAAAAAATTAATTTTGTTATTAAATCGAGTTTAAATATTTGTGACGAGTTCTGTGCATGTTATCTCTCTTAATCAAAGCATTTGTTAGTAAACTTTAAAATAACTTATTTTTTTTTTATTTATTAATTTTTACTTTTTTATTATGCCCGCCCCGACCAGCAAAACCTCGGCTTCGCCTCGGTTTTGCATAAGTCGGGCGGTGCCTCCCTCACCCCCGGCAAAACCCCTTTCCCGGGGTTACGTACTTTCGGCTGGAGAGCAAGAAAAATAGTATACAACCCACGACCAGAATATTGGATGCCCTGACGTATGGGATATGATGGCCGAGGCGTAGCCGAGGAAATCCAACTTTCCGGCTTTGGGTCGTAATATACTATTACTTTTGCATTCGTTTTGATGTCATTTTTTTATTGTAACAGAAGTTGTATATTGTTATTAATATTATTCCATAAAAATTATGTTTTTCTTTTTTTATTCGAGAAATCTATTTCCATTTCGGCTTTCGAATGGTCTTTTTTTAATTATATAGATAGATTATCACAAAATTTTAAAGAAAGATATAGTAAACTTTATCATCTGATTTTCTTAAATGATTGCGTCATTATACCCTTCATTAGTTATTATAGAAGATAACGACTTAATTCCCGTAAATTGTGTTTATTATTTAACCAAGACAAACATGGATAACTTTAAGAGTAATATATTTTTAATAGTTTATTTTTCCGTAATTAAGAGGAATTAAAGCAAAGCTTCAAGGTACATTTAATTGGTACAAAAATATATTGTTTGCTCATTTGAAATTATTGCTCCAGGTAATAAACTTGCCTAACTTTTTATCAAATCTTTTGAATAAATATTTTTTACCATTGAAATATTTCAATTTTGTTCAAAAATAAGAAAATAATTATAATTAGACTACAATTAGCGCGTTGAGCTGTATT
Source organism: Cotesia glomerata (assembly GCF_020080835.1). Classification (NCBI taxonomy): domain Eukaryota; kingdom Metazoa; phylum Arthropoda; class Insecta; order Hymenoptera; family Braconidae; genus Cotesia; species Cotesia glomerata. The sequence continues at coordinate 8,967,644 of NC_058161.1, read as the reverse complement.
TATTTAAGGTTGAGTACTCTGCATATATTTAATTATACTTTTAATGACTTATTCTCATTAGTAATATGTTTTCATTAGAATAATATAAGTTATATTTTTTTCGATTTTTAAGTTAATTCAAACTTGCTCTGTGTATATAAATGAATTTCAGCGAAATGTATGAAGCATAGAATATAAAATTTCTTAGTAGAAAAGGAATTTTTACAGTTAGATTTGGTATATCATCAGAAAGGCCTTGACCTGAATTCATGTTTTTTCTCGATTTTATTTTTTTATTTTTAACTTCCCGCTAAGAAAATTTAAAATTTTCAAAAATCGGGAAGTTATTGGTTTCACCCCGTTTTTCGAAAATCGAGTTTTCATCAGATCTCAACGTTTTGAAGTCCTAGTAAGCTTTCCTGACTATTCCCGCGAGGGTGTCACTATGTCTGTATGTATGTGTGTGTGTGTGTGTGTGTGTGTGTGTGTGTGTGTGTGTGTGTGTGTGTGTGTGTGTGTGTGTGCGTGTGTGTAAGTATGTAAACCTCTTATAACTTTTGAACGGTTGAACCGATTTCATCGCGGTTGGTGCCATTCGAAAGAGCTTCACCAAACTGAGATTTCCTGATAATTTGAACCGATTGATTCGGACCGATAGATTTTGAGAAATTTAGAGAATTCTCAAAAAAAATAAGAAAAAAAATTTTTTCAGAAGTGGTTTTTTTTGGAATAACTTTTAAACGGCTCTACCGATCGATTCCAACAACTAATCAGCTCTCAACCTTGAAAAACTACGTTGATCGCCGCCAATCCGGTCAAAATCGGTTGATTCGTTCGAGAGATATCGTGAACGAAAGAAAACCGAAAAAAGTGTTTTTTCGGAGTTACTCCGAAATTTCTAGTTTGACCAATTAAAACTTAGAAATTCTTTATGATGCTCAAAAAACTACGTTTAATGCCGCCAACCGCGTAAAAATCGGTTCATTCATGCAAAAGTTATTGCGGTTTGAAAATTCAAAAAATAGTGTTCTATGAAATTTCTATCAGACTTTTGAGCTCAAAGAGCTCAAAAGCATCGAAATGGTATCTTGTAAATGTAAACAACACACCGATTGTATTTTTGAGCTCGAAGAGCTCAAAAAAAGCGGCCAGGTATTAACGGAATTAGCGGGAAGTTGCAGGGATGGCCTTTAGGGTCAGCCGTTTTCCAAATTTTTTTATCGGTGATAGTTAAATATTTTAAGTTTTTGTAGGAGTTGTAAATACTTCGTTGGTTCTACAAGTTCGTTCCGTCAGATTTTCTATCAACCAATTGATAATTGATCCTTTTCTCACCTAGAAAAAAATATTGGTGTTAAAATTATAACATAAATGATACTAGAATTGCATCTTGAAAGTTGCTTAGTTTTAAAATTACAGTAATACTAAAATTGTATCACTGTACCTAGTGTGAATTCATTTTCTAACGCACGCGTAAACCAACTACTCTTGTCAGTCTAAGTACAGGTTGTATTACGTAGAATTCTACGTTGTTTACATTTATGTTTTTTATTATTATTCTTAAAATAATAAATTCAAAGGGATGTGTAACCTATGATTTTGTGTATTTACTGCGTATTGTAATCGAGGCTAGATAGGAGGCGTCAAGTTAGTTCGATTTAAAAATACATCAGGTACAGATTTTGTATCGCTCATGTTAAATCAACTCGGTGGATACCACAAGTGATTCCGTTCTTGTATCTCCCGAAGCGATTTTTACACTACTTTTTTTTCATGCAATATTATTTTTAAAATTTATTTTCAAAGTATCCTAACTATATACAGTGTGATTAATTAATTATATCGAAGTCATTAATTTAAAATCTTGTTTTTTCTTGTTTTGTTGCTTTGAATATAGCTTAAGCACGTTCTTGAAACAGAATTGTTCTTAGTATAATTTCATGTATTTTCTATCTTAATTTGTTGATTCCAATTACCCAAAGAATTTGCGAAAGCTATTCGACTTTATCTCAGATCGAATTTCATAGATTAGATAGATTGATGTTAGTAAACGAGTTACGTTGAATTACAAAAGTTACTTCAATTACTTCAAATAACAATCTAGTATCTTCGTTCGATATTAAATTAATATTACTTAAATTTAATGTGCATCCTTAATCTTTATTCTAAAAGTTCACCGATCAGAATTTTGTAAAGTCCTTTTGAATTTTAAGACCGAAATTACAATTTTTTACTAAAATTCATGCAATGATGTCCGCGAATCGACCGATTCTAATGACTAATGACCTTTGCAGCCATTGAGAGTTTAAAACCTGAAAGTTTAATGGTACATTGTTGCAAGAACATTTCCGAAAATATTAAAAGAGCATGCATAGAATATTTCGATAAATAATTTTACTAAATTATTAATAATTAATCTACTGACCTCAAAAGTAAATCAAATATAGCGATAAGCTCTATCGATTGGAACAAAAAAATGATGATAATTCATGCGTGAAATATACGTTTTATTCAATAACGACTCATAATCAGCCATTATTTTTTTTATACTTAAGGCTTCTCGCCATAAAATATAGGATAAAAATTCAATGATCCCTTTTGAGCGGAAACTTTTTTTTTACGAAAGGACGGATTAAAAGTAAAGCAAAAAATTAGCTGTGATGGAATTTAAAAAATTGAATATTATTTTGTTGCAAAGTGAAGCTAAAAAAAAATTCTTTTGATCTCAGCTGGAGGTAGAGGCGTGAAATTTAAAAATGCTTTTTAATCCTCGGGTTTCTGGGATCTATCTTGACCAAATCTAAATAATTCAATTTAAAACTCAAAGCCGTACTCTCGAATGCATAAAAGCCAGCATTAAAATCGTTGGAAGTAAAGCTGTTGGGAATAATATAATAAAGTCGCATTTTATTTAACAATAAAAGGTCATTGCGGTTGACAGTAAAAATACATTAGGTATATTACATGTGGTATACAGTAAGACGTCAAGGTTTTATTATAAAAGTATCATTTTATTATTTCATATTATTTTTTATGTGAGTGATGATTTTTAATTTTAAAATGGAAAGATTGTATAATTTAAAATAATAAAAACTTTGAAAAATATTTTTCTAAAAATTTTAGGTTTAACCCTAGACTGGTCACCATTTTTTTAGTTTCTCGCTCGCACTATAGCGAGTCTCTATAGGTTGAGTAGTTGTTATGCGGCGTCACGCTATACGGGTGACCAGTCTAGGGTTAAAATAAGTGAGTGGATTGTTGAAAAAAAACTCTACGTCTTTTTGGCTTTAATTTTGAGAATTTTTAATTCTAAAAGACACATAATTTTATACATACATTGAAAAAAAAAAACCTTTTTGACTCAAGAGAAATATTCTTGATCCAAGAATAAAATTATTCTCTAAACTAACAATAATTCTGTTTTCCTTTGAGAATTTTATATTCTTGGTTCAGGAACGAATTTCTTTATCCCAAATAGTCAAAAAAAATTTTGTTTACTTCGATCTATTCTGAAACCTGTTTGAGACTTATTTTTCATGGAAAAAAAATAACAAAAATTTTATCATCGTCGGTATTTTTAAAATAAGCCGGAAGAATTTTTAATTAATGTTTGTGCGTCTTTTTTGACTACTTCTAGACAGATTTTTTTACGATGTAACAACGTAAATTTTAAAATGTAAAATTATGAAAGTGAAGATATTGAAAGTCTGGTCTTGGATTACGATGTAACAATTGTAATTTTTTCTACATTTTTTTTTTCTATGTATCTCATTTGTTGAGAAAGAAAATTTTGGGTGAAATATACCCGTGCAAAAAAAATCGTTTTGAAAGAGTCTTAAAAAAGTCGTTTGTTTGAGATCTTACACTGTAAAAAATCCGGAGTGAATCGGGAGTGAATTTCACTCCCATCACTCGGAGTTCCGGAATGAAGTAATTAATCACTCCACGTAGGGAGTGAATCCGGAGTTTTTATTTGTGGAGTGATTTCGGAGTGATTTCGAATTTCACTCCAAAAAACATCCGCGTTCGGAGTTTTCAAAATAAATAAAATAAGGATGAATTTTCGTTCTACAAAAAAAATCTCAAAATTAATCTTTATTTATATATTTCTTCTTTACGTGTGTTTGTCACTGAACTCCTCCTAAACGGCTGGACCGATTTTAATGAAATTTTTTGTGTGTCTTCTGGTGGATTCCAGAATGGTTTAGATTCACAATTCAGTCCACGGGAACATGTTTATTTAATAGATTTTTTATTTATAAATTCTTGTTGACCTTGACTACCTACATGCACTTTTCATATATTTTATAAATATCATATATATAAGATATATGAAAAAATTCATGTGGGTACTCAAATGAAAGGTCTCGATGAGTATAAAATCATAATGGACTTATATTTATGAAAATGTTAATAATTAACGAATGATAATGTATTTTGTTAACTAATGATGTTTTTAACGATATAAGCTCATTCCGATGTTACACTCATCAAGAGCTTTCATTTGAGTACCCACATGCATTTTTGATATATTTTTCATAAATACATATACACATATATATATATATATATATATATATATATATATATATATATATATATATATATATATATATATATATATATATAATATAATATTTATAAATATATAAAATATATGAAAAATTGATGTGGGTACTCAAATGATAGGTCTTGATGAGTGTAACATCGGGATGAGCTTATATCTTTAAAAATATCATTAGTTGACAAGATACAATGTCATTTCTTAAGTATTGAAGTTTTGAAAGATATAAGCTCATCCCGATGTTACACTCATCGAGTTCTTTCATTTGAGTACCCACATAACATTTTTTATATATTTTATATATATGTTATTTGTGAAATATATAAATGTATAAAATATATCAAAAATGCATGTGGGTACTCAAATGAAAGCTCTTGATGAGTATAAAATCAGAATGGGCTTATATTTACAAAAATGTTAATTATTGAAGAATGCCCATTGCATATTGTTAACTAATGATGTTTTTAACTATACAAGCTCATTCTTCAAATTTATAAATTTAAGACGTGTGTACATGACAACGTCTGTCGGGTCCACTAGTATATATATATATATACATATATATCTACATATTTTAGATATATTTAGATATATTTAGATTATATATATATATCTACATATTTTTTTTTGACAATTTTTAATTATAATTAATTTATAAAAAAAAATAAATAAAAACATTATAATAATAATTAAAATGAAATATTATTAAAAATAATATATTAATTTTTTAATAATTAAATATAAAAAGGGTTTATAAAAATATTTTCTTTACAAAAATTTATTTATTTCTAAATTCATTTATTTTGGGAGTGAATGCGGAGTGAATTTTATTATTAATAAAAATTAACTCCTCGGAGTAAATATCACTCCCGCTGGGAGTGAATCAATTAAAAATCATTCACTCCGCGTTCACTCCGCAAATTTTTTACAGTGTAAACTTGACACAAACCAAGACTATTTTAAGACTCTTTTAAGACGCTAAAAACAGCGAAAGCAGATTTTTGAAATTTAGTTCTCAAATTTGTTATGAAAATCTAAAAATTCTTGAATTTTTTTATTCATATTTTATTTATTTATATTTTATTATTCATATTCTTTATTCATATAAAAAAAAAAATTTGTCTTATATTAACAACAATTTTGATTTATAAATCGAAGATTTACTGATTAAAAAAATTTGTAAAGAAAACATATGAGATTGAGTACTAAAATAAACAAAAATTACTAATTATTAATTTTCATTATAATTAGAATCAATAATTATTTGTTGCAGTAATAAAATTCGCAGCAAATAGTTTAAGTAACATTTGCTTAATTTAACTATATCCTTCAATTTGATTATTATTGTGATTGTTAATTAAAATTTATAATTATAAGTAAATAATTAAATGAATGACTTTTAGGGAGGGAGAAGGAGGTGGCGTGGGCGGGCGAGCCGCATCAGGGGGTGGCAGGCGAGCCCCAAGTCTTCGTCTGGTGAACGGCAGGGCGACCACGGGGGTTGGTCTGCACACCAGCAGCACCGAGTCCGTCCGTTCACCCCATCAGCATCTCAACCAACCACACAGCAACAACATCAACAGTAGTTACAGTACTGGTAACAATGTGTCCTCCAGTAATCATCCCCGGCTGAATAAGGATGACAGCATAAAAATCAGTATCGAGAACACAAACACGTGCACCGACAGCCTCGTCACCGCGTTAGACGACGAGACTCTTCTCATTACCGATTTTCTTAACGATACAGGTGAGTCGTATCGCTTTTTATGCTTTTGCAACCCAATATTAGTTATCATTTATTAAGGTAGTACCCTCGCCAAAGTCGTTTTCTTAGGATTTTTTTTTAGTTCTGGCAGATTAATGTTCATATAATTCTGCGTCAATTGGCGCAATTTGAGAATTTTTAACCATCTAGTTTTCGACCCAAATCAAAATCTCCAACGTTATTCCAACGTCTCAAACGCAATTCCAACGTTTCCAACGTGTCCAACGTTATTCCAACGTTTCCAACGTCTCGAACGTGATTCCAACGTTTCCAACGTAACAAGCGTTAATTGAATGTTTTGAACTTTACAAATAAATAAAAATATATCTAGACATGAAAGACAAAAAATGTATATAATGTATAGTGATCATTCCACGCCAAATCGACCGCACCTTTGAACCCGTTTCCTTCCAAATTTTTTCAAAGTGGGATTCCTTCATTTAATGTTTTTAACATCCCACTAAGAAAATTGAAAATTTTAAAAAATCGGGAAGTTATGGGTTTAACCCTGTTTTTCGAAAATTGAGTTATCATCAAATCTTTACGTTTTGAGATTCTAGGCAGCTAATTTGACTTTTTCTAAGTGTTGTATTCTATTTAAAATTGTTGATTGTATGAGTGTAATTTTTTAACCAAGAGATTAGATCATAAATCAATCCATGATATAGCTTCCAATAAATAATTATTTGATTTTATCTATTTATATATTTATTCTGTATTTATATCTAATTATTTATTTTGTATTTATGTTAAACAATCTGTAAAAATGTCATGTAACCCATTTAAGTGTTTTTATTAATTATTCACTATTGAATCTAGTTTTTAACTCTCTTTTTATTTATTATTTTTGCAAATTCAGAAATAAAATGATTGATTATTATTTTTTAAATTGAAAATAATATTACGTTGATTATTAACAAATCTATACTAATAAATAAAGAGCTGGTTTTTTTGTCCGGTTATACTGCGAAAACTACTGAACCGATCGGAATAATACTTATGCCATAAGATGCAGCGTGTTTCGGAGAAATAAGGTTTTAGTATATGATATGTTGGTGATTACTTATTCGGAAGCTATATTTCTTTGACTTAAAAATAATGAATATTTATTGTAACTGAATTTAGTCTAATCGATTGTTATTTGTTTAAAATAAATTTTTTAATTCTATTGGTTATGTTTATACACTACGCAGATTTCTTCACTTATGAGACCTGCAATTTCTTTAACTGAAACTTTCAATGCTCATTAAATAGTATATTACACACCTAGGGAAGTAAAGTAAGAAATGTCTCAGATCACATGTAATTGTTGGCCGAGGCGAAGCCGAGGTCAACAAACATGTGATCTGAGGCTTTCTTATTTACTTCCCGAGGAGTGTATACTATTTTTTTGTCCGACGAAGGCGGAAAGCGGCAACTTAGTTTAGCGCAGCGGGACGAAAGTTGCCACTTTCCGCCCGGAGGGCAAAAAAATTTTTATTTTCATATCAATTATTATTCAATTTTGTAAAAAAGACACGGAAATGTTATAATGATTGCACATTGAAAATTACAATGAATATTAGCCAGAATAATTACATGGATAAAAGGACATGTCAATTCGATAATAGAATTAGGAATCTGTGCAAGTCAAAACAATAGTCTAATGAAATTTCAAGTCTAGATTTAAAAATGCAATTCTATAAACCGCCCATCGGAGCGGGCGAGTAACAGCTAGTATTATCTAAACTAAAAGACGAATAGTTTAAAACTATTTTTAACTTTCCGCTAAGAAAATCGAAAATTTTCAAAAATCGGGAAGTTATTGGTTTTACCCCGTTTTTCGAAAATCGAGTTGTCATCAGATCTCGACGTTTTGAGGTCCTAGGAGGCTTCCCTGACTATTCCCACGAGAGTGTCACGGTGTCTGTATGTATATATATGTGTGTGTGTGTGTGTGTTTTTTTTTTTTTTTTTTTCTTTTTTTTCCCTTAGGGGGGGGGAATCCTTTTTACGGATTCTAGGCATAGTTGTTTGGCCTGGATATGTGGCGACTTGACGCAGCGTCATACTAAAACTCGACACTAACGCCCCTACCCACTAAACCCTAAACCCCTTTTCCTTCTTTCCTCTAATCCCTCATGGAAACCGCCGTCAGGCATTACTTCGTGAAGGGAGGATCTAGCTACTGCTCTTCCTTCTGGTGGCTAAGGTGTTAACTACCTTCCTTCTATCTTCTGCTATTTGCTCTTCTTCTTTCGGTAGAACGCAAGTCTTTAAAGACTTCTGTTGCAAACGTGTTGGTAGGGTTCCAGGCAGCTTCTGATGACAACATTGCTTCCACTAGTGAATCTGGTTGCATTCTCTGGTTCAGGATCCTCTCCAGTTCTTCACGCTGTGGATCGAAACGAGGACATACAAAGAAGACGTGCTCCGCGTCTTCAGCAGCTCCTGGGCAGGACGGGCACTCCGAAGAGTCATCGTGCTTAAAGCGGTGTAGATACTCTCGAAAACACCCATGTCCCGACAACATCTGCGTAAGATAGTAATTGACCTCACCGTGATTCCGGTTAAGCCAAATGTCGATCCGAGGTATGAGACGGTGCGCCCACCTACCCTTCTCTGCAGCATCCCATTGTAGTTGCTATCGGCTTATGCTCTTCTGCCGTTCTTCAATTCTAAGTTCTTCAGGGCTCAGTGCAGTTGACCTTTTTCGTTGGTAAAGGGCCCGTCTTTCCTCTGCTAGAACTCTAAGAGATAGGATTCCAGCAATGACGCACACTGCTTCTTCTGATATAGTGCGGAAGGCACTAGCTACTCGTAAGGCACTCAGTCGGTATATTGGTCCAGCTTTTCTCCATGATTCTTGGGTTTCCAGTGCATCAGCCCAAATGGATATTCCGTAAGTGAGCACTGATGTGACTACTGATGACAATAGTAGCCTCCTGCTCTGTATTGGGCCTCCGATGTTAGGCATCAGCCGTGCGAGACTAGCCTTCACTACTGACGCTTTGGCACTGACATGTTCCACCTGCTGCTTGAAGTTGAGTCGTGCATCCAGCATCACTCCCAGATAACGGATAAATGGTTGTGATGTGATTTCTTGTTCTCCGACTCTCAACTTGATGGTTTCTACCGTTTTTCTGCTGGTGATGAGCACTGCCTCGGTTTTATGCTTGGCTAGTTGCAAGTTCATCATGTCCATCCACAAATTGACTGTGTGTGCGTGTGCGTGTGCGTGCGTGCGTGCGTGCGTGTGTGTGTGTGTGTGTGTGTGTGTGTGTGTGTGTGTGTGTGTACGGCCGTACGTAAACCTCTCATAACTTTTGAACGGCTTGACCGATTTTATCGCAGTTGGTGCCATTCGAAAGAGCTTGACTAAACTTAGATTTTGACCATAATTTGGATCGATTCGAACCAGTAGATTTTGATAAATCTAAAAAAATCTGTAAAAAAGAATTTTTTTTTAAGTGGTTTTTTTGGAATAACTTTTAAACCGCTCTATCGATCAACTCCAAAAACTAATCAGCTCTTAACCTCAAAAAACCATGTCGATTGCCGCTGATCCGGTCAAAATCGGTTGATTCGTTCGAGAGATATCATGCAGGAAAGAAAACCCAAAAAAGTGTTTTTTCGGAATTACTCCGAAATTTCTAGTTTGACTAATTGAAACTTAGAAATTCTTTATGAGGCTTAAAAAACTGCGTAGAATGCCGCCAACCGCGTAAAAAATCGGTTCATTCTTTCAAAAGTTATTGCGGTTTGAAAATTCAAAAAATAGTGTTCTATGAAACTTTTATCAAACTTTTGAGCTTACAGAGCTCAGAAGCATAGAAAAGGTATTTTTTGAGCTTGGAGAGCTCAAAACAACAAATAGATTGTATTTTTGAGCTCGAAGAGCTCAAAAACTTCGTAGGTGCAATTTTAAGCGCTCAAGTATTAAAGGAATTAGCGAGAAGTTGCAGGGATGGCCTTTAAGGTCAACCGTTTTCCTAATTTTTTATTATTAAGATAATATCAATATATTTTTTCGTATACTAAAGAAAAAAAAATTCTACTTTGATAGAATTCTCTATATTTCTTCTATGAGCGAAATTGATTCTGAAATAGGGGAATCGGAATTCTGTAAATTTTAACAGGAATCAAAATTCGTTAAATTACATCTATATAACTTCTGAATGAAAAGTGATAGCTTAGTTTTGTTAAATGTATCTTTGAACTCATGTGGTTTTCTTAAATTGACATCATACATAATTTTGCATGAGTTTCAGAAGGTCTTTATTGTTGAATAACTTCTGAAGTTGTATCGCATTTTGGTTTTATGAAACTACTACTGTAGTTTATAAAATTAACTTTATTTTACGCGACTCCAAGCAATTTCGAACAAATATTTTGTTCATAGTGCTTAAAAATTAAACATGGTTCTAATTTTTGCAATTATTAAAATTTGTGAATTATTTTTTAATTTTCAAAAGTAAAAATTCTCTTTCTGTTTCAATAACGAAATGGTGCCTTTTTAATTTTAACTTCATTGTTTAATATAACCACAGAATGGAAATTTTTATTCCCAGATGAATTGACTTTTCAGTAATTATTTTACATCCGGATTACAAAATATTAAAAAATGTTATGCATGTTTAAAAATAATAAAAAAATCATTTTTATCATACTCATTATTTATTATTTAATCAGTTTTAAAAAATAGCTTCCAAAAACTACTTAATTTAGAAATATAACAAAAAACTTTAATTAACTCACACAAACGTGGAGAACTGATGGTTGATGGTTGATAAAAGAATAATACGAGTTGATAGTCATACTTCCTATGATCTGTGAAATCATTTTAGTCAATGTTAAAAATTTAATAAGGTCATAAAAATTCTTACACGAAATAATAACTTTTTTTTTTAATTTCATTTTAAAAATGAAAACATTAATTATAATGTTAATATTTTTAGTCAAAATTAAACTCGCAATAAATCAATTAATGTAATGGAGTTTTTTAAAGTTAAGTAATTATAATGATGATGACTGATCAAAAATTTTAAGCAAATCAAATGCTAACATATTGGAGCATAATTAATAAAATAAATAGAAATTCATCATTTAAGATGATAATAACTTTTAAAAAAAAATACTATACAGTCATGTGTGTTCTGTTCACACAGAAAAAAATATGTTCTTGAATCAAATATATAATTTTGAAGAACTTCATCTTCTTGAGTAAAAAAATTCTTAAACTAAAAAATTTTTACTTGGTTTAAGTAAATTTTACTTTATTCAAGAATTTTTCGTCTAGATTCAAGGCAATTACACTCTTCAAAATTATTTTCTTGGTTCAAGAATTTTCCTCTCGAATCAAGTTAATTTTTTTTCAGTGCTTGTATTTGGGACTCAAATGAATGGGTTTGCGCACTCTTACCCACTGCGCACACTTGCCCTACATGACCCTTGCCGAATTTCATGATAATTTTGTTACCGAAAGTCAAATTTATGAGGTCACGTTTCGACTAAAATTTTATTAGTGTTTAATAGAACAGGATTTATCAACAATAAATTCAGCATTATTACGAATAATCATGTAATATATGAATCGATTCAAGCTTTCTCTAAATTGCAAAGTATAATAGTTACCTGTCGAGAGTTTTTAAATTTAATTTTTGAAATACGTCGGCGATTTTAAAAGTTGAATATTACGGACGTTACATAACATAAAATGAAAAGGATTTTTTTTTTTCAATCTAAAGAACAAATTTTGACAATTTAATATTATAATTTGTCCCAATGTTAAACAGAGTTTATTTAAAACAAAATAAATTCAACAATTAATGCAAGTACACTGGGATTGTCAGCGTAAACTGACATTAAGCGAGTTTTTTTTTTTTTTTTTATTAGTTTACACTCATCACAATTTTATCCTCGAAAAAGTGATTAAGTTAACTTTAGCCTAATTTCTTCAGTCTCGAGTATTGTTACGTTGAAATAAAAAGTCATAGCATATCACCATTAAATAATAGTAGCAATGCGTGTGTTTCCTCATCGCGTATATCTTAATTCGTCAATGTTATACTTGTAAATTAAGATTAATGTGCAGAATAGAGATACTAGACCTTGGATCGTTCCTGATAATGCAATTCCGTAAATTGACGGAATCCATGTACCAACATTTAAGTATTTCCGCGTTTCTATGTTATTTTTTTTCTTTTTAATTCAAGTTCAACTGCTTAATTACTCATTTATTATTATTATTGAATTTTTTTATCGAGAACAAAAATGGATACCTCATTTTTTTACACAAAAAAGCTCAAAACTTTTATCAATAAATTGAATTAAATTTAAACACATATTTCAACAGTTTTTTTTTTTGCTTTTATCTAAAAGTTTAAACAAAGTTGTCAATTAATCAATTTAATTAAACTCTAGTGAATGTTTGGTGAATACATTCATGTCAAAAATTAATTTCCAAACAAAAAATTTTAGGCCTTGGCTATAAAAAAAATTCTCAATAGGAAGTAAAGAATGTGTAGATAGATAAAAAAGAAAAAAAAAAACAAAACCGTAGGAAAATCAAACGCTAAAATACTACACGGAAAAAAGTAAACTGTAATATTTACTCGGATCCCGGTTAATTTTTATAGTTTTAAACAGTAAAGCGAACATCGGGGTGGCAAAAATATAAATATTACAGAACTTAATGTAGAAAGTATAAAAGCCACAATTAATAATTTAATATCCAAAATAAGTGTTTAGTAGCTGTCACTATAGTAAATAACGACTCTTTCATCTTAAAAAATTACAGTTTCAAACAGTAAAAATTGCCATTTCAATATATAGTCCATATTCTGAGGAGAAGGGGAACTCAGATAAAAGAGAAGGGGGTCTCACTCTGGGAGAATTTAACATTTGAAACAGTAAAAATTATACTTTTAAAATATACATTTTATCAGTCCAAGCAAGTCAATAATTACAGTTTGATTTTTAGCGTTGCGTTTAAAATTTACCATTTTACTTTGTAAATATTGACGTTGCTTGTATTAGAAATTTACTAACTTTATTTTATACTTTTTACATATCATAAGATCATTTTTTAGGTACAAAATGATAAATATCAAAATCTGAATTCTTAATTATTATACTTTAACATTTTAGACCTTTACATAGCGAATATTACTGTTTGAAATAGTATTTTCTTCCATGTAAAGAGTAAATTGTAACGTTTAAATGGTAAATATTATATAGTGAATAGTAAAATCACGGTTTTACTGTTTGAAATGGTAATTTTTAGCAGTTGATCATTACTTATTATAAATCAACTGTTATTTATTACAGTTTACTTTTTTCCGTGTATACGAAAAGTATGAAGGTTATAAAAGTACTTGCAGGATTTTCCCGTTCAATTGACCTATCGTTTTTACGATCTGTAATACCCAGACTAGACTCTGCTCTGTTTCCAATAAACTATCTCACTTTTAAACCCATTTGAGACCCAAAAATTTAACCATTAACGACCTAAGAGTTACAAGTACACTTTTTACTCAGCCATTTATTCATTTTGATGTACAATATACTATTTTTATCTTCCCATAAATGAAAACTTAATCGAAATTTCACAATCCTGACGGCAAAAAAAAGATTTACAAAAATAAAACGTTTTTTTATTCAGGCAACGAGATGAATTACAAAGGAAGCGGTAAAGTTCACTTCGGAGTGGACGACGTGTCGCTCTATGGCACGCCAAAAGAAGAATTGGGCCCGGGTCTCCCGGGCCAGGAAGTCAAGCAGAGCTTCCTAAAAAATCAGCTTCAAGCGTTGTTCCAGCCTACAGACAACAAATTAGCGATGAAACTGTTCGGGAGCAAAAAAGCCCTTATGAAGGAACGAATTAGGCAAAAGGCTGCAGGTCACTGGGTCATACATCCTTGCTCCAGTTTCCGGTGAGTTCAATTCCTGTTCTATACATGATGTAACACACACTAACTCTGCCAACGGCAACACTATGGACTACTTGAATTTTTATTTGTCCTTTTTATGCTCACCGTATATTCCAGGTATACCCGACTGGGAATATAAAATCTACGGCATTTACAATTCACCTACAATAAATACACACACATACATATGTATATAAATATATATTAAGCTGCCCAGTTCTGCGTTATTTTATTTTCCTGTTCTGTTTAAAATCATCGGGCATACTCCGAAAAAAACAATAGATAAAAGTCCAGCCCTTCATTCGAATTTAAAAAGGATCCTTGGAATTTTACAACGTTTGCCATAAAAATAAAATGAAATGTGTTTTTCTATTTGTTACTTTTTTTGAGTCGAGTTTCAGACTTAAGGGTAGATTAATCATGATGTTCAAGTACTTACAGGGAACCTTTTTAAATTTTTACTGGGTTATTTTCTTCCGAGATTCTTTCCATAAATCGTAAATTCTTTAACAAAATTTCCGTTTTATAATTCAGATATTTAACTTATAATGCACTGCATCTTAATTGAGACAGAAAAAATTTAGACTTGCAATACTTGACATGAAAATAATAAACAATTTTTCAAATTAGAAAACTTATTTGATTTTTATGAGAAAAATTATCATAACAAATACAAAATATATAAATAATAATAAAATTGTCGTAATAAGTAAAAATATATTAAAAAGCCGTACAGTAAAGAAATATCTTAATTCAAAAGATAAACTCTTAAGTCAAGAAAATGATTTTAAGGAGTTTTTTGTCTTGAATCAGGCTGAAAAGTTCTCAAACTGAGAGCTTTCTCTCGGTTCCAGTAAATTTAACTTAATTCAAGAATTTCTTGTTTTAATTGAGGACGATAAAACTCTTCAAGTTGATTTTCTTGTTCCAAGAGTTTTTCTCTTCAATGAAGTTAATTTTCTTATCAGTGTAGTAACAGGAACTAAAATAGTGTATTGTTTACCAAAATCAATTATTATACACGGAAAGAAAAATATGGAAATCGTTCCTATAATTTGAATGAAATTTCCTTTACCATTTTAGGAGCGATTACTTAGGTTATGGGGATTTTACCCATAATTTTTGGGAAATGTTTCTATAATTATGGGAATGGTTCCTATAATTATAGGAACGATACCTATACTTATAGCTGTCATATTATCGGTATGATTCCCATAATATATAGGAATAGTTTCTACAATATTATAGGAATGGCTTCCATAATTATAGGATTAAACGCTAGATATTATAGGAGCCATTCACGTATATTATAGGAACCATTCCTATAATATTGAAGTAATATTTTTTCACACAACAGTACAAGAATCACTTTTCTAATCTATAGAAAAACGATAAAGTTTCTGTGACGTTGAAAATTTTATGTTATTACACTCGTAATAAAATATTTTATTGATCATTCGACTAATTTTGACCAGTTTGAAGCATTTGAAATTATTAGTAATTTAGATCATTTTACTTGCTTCCCAATAACATTATTCCATGACTCATGATGCGAAGCATCAGAGAGTGCTTTACGATCAAAAAATTTTTTTAGCCTCATTTTGGCAACTATTTTTATTATTATAGCCTTGTTAGTTCACGGAATCAAGATATTTTGCATACTATTGTCGAGATAATTTAATGGAGATTAATTCTATACTTTTTAAAAATTGATTTACTACAATAGAAATGGAAAAAAACATCAAAATAAATCAAAAAATTTTCCTGTCCGTCATGTATGAAACCCCGAAAACACTGTAATTTGTGAAAAAATCCATTATTTGAGTTTAATTTTTTTTTTTTAAATTCGTCTTGAGAATTGTAGGTCACCGAATGCGAATGGCTAGTTAATTTAGTGTCATTTAATTACAATTCATAAAAAACGAAAACCACAAGTCTGTATATCTATATATATCCATGTAAAATTAATATGGATGGTGATACATCTATATCTATAGATATTATGTACATTTGTCCACCAGGGGCGCCTGTGCATTACCTTCCTAGTACAGCTGTTTTTTTAGCGGTTTTATATATTTTTTTTTTTCACATTCTTTGTTTTATTAATATTTCATAATTAAATGAGCATTATGAGTTGTGCACTTTTGGATTTTCCAAACTTTTTTTTTGAAATATGTAAAGTAACTAATATTGTTCATATGAACAATACACTGATAGAAGGATTTGTTTATAGTTAAAAATATTTGTTAATATTTAACAAATCATTTATTAGAGACCACTTTTTAGTCCTTAACAAATATTTCTTAGTATTTAAAAAGATTTATTAATATTTAATAAATGAATATCTGATTTATTAAATACAAACAAATCATTTTAAATACTAAGAAATATTTGTTTGATTCTAAAAAATGGTCTCTAATAAATGATTTGTTAACTATTAACAAATATTTTTTTAATACAAATAAATCCTTCTATCAGTGTAAAAGTTACATTCCTAAACGGTGGATTGTATGAATAATGTGGAACGTATGTATTGTAAATGAATAATTTGTTTTAAAAATAAAATGAAATTGTAAAAATAAACAATGAATTTCCATATCTATTTTGCTCCTGTAATTAAGGAGCTGAGTTTCAAAAGGGTATCTTCATTTTTGATTAATCGAGACAAAAAACTAGATATCTTCAATAATAAATATTTGTATTGAACTTTTTTTAATTTAGCTATAAAGTGCTATTGGTTATGAAGCTGCAATTCGATTTTCATTTATAAATCCTTATAATTCTCGAAGTATTTAATATTTAAAAGTTCAGAAAACTGGTATTTTAAAATATGAAAAGATACCCTTTTGAAAATCAGCTCCTCAATTGTATAGCAAGAAAATATCCCTTTTATTAGAAAAACTTTAGAATTGCAACAATATTTTTCAATATTAATCAACACAATTATAACTGAGTTCGTATAAACGATTTAAGATTAAGTACACACGTGAATTAAAATTATGAAAAAGAAATTTTTTCACTCTAGTGAAAGATCAAGTTTCATTTACAAAACAAAATTTACTAGCAAAAAAATATATAATAATTACTTTATATTTTTGAAGTGATTGCTTTATTATTATGAAAATAAACATTTTTCTATTATTGTGTGCGTCATTCCCATAATAATGCAGTGATGACACACAAACAATATAGGAACCATAACCATAATATATTTAAGCTATTCCATTATTGTATAGGAACTTTTTCAATAAATTATGGGTATGGTTCCCATAATGAGCATAGGATTGATACCTATAATGATCATTTTATTATAGGAACCATTCTCATAATGCTTTGGAAAGGTTCCTATAAATTTCTTTCCGTGTACTTCCTTGTTAGGTAGATTTCTATAGAAATCTAACTATTGTAGCTGGTCTCATGTTGTAATTTTAGGAAAATTTTATCATAATATGTTTTATTTCATCGAGTAATGTCGAAAAATGGCATTGGCTCAAAAATTTATATATGTATTTATGTATGTATATATATAGGGGAGGGGGGGGGGGCAAAATGGGGTACTTAAGAAACCGTTATGATTTTAAGGACTTAAATATGCTGATTTTTCTCGTTTTCAGTCGTAATTGAAGGAAAATAATCAAATTTCAAGTTGCCGTAGAAAAAAAATTTTTTTTTTTTGCGGGCAAAATGGGGTACCCCCTGAAAAAGTGAAAAAAAAATTTCATTATCCGAAAATGAAATGTCGTTAAAAAAATAACATTTTCTTATCGATAAGTCTACGAATGAACCCAGAGAGATGAACAAATCACCCAAAAAAGAAACATTGTTATAGTTGACGCAATATACTCCTAACAAAAATTGAGGTAGCAAAAAAAATTTTTTAATTTTGTAGTAATTTTTGACGGGTTTCGCTTGAGTAAAAATAATATCAAGATAAAAAAAAAAGAGTTCCCTTGAGAAGATTCTAATTTTTGGATCTCCCGGTGAAAAATTTTTTAGACATAGTTCTCACGCAATTCCAAGCAATAGCACGAAAAAAAACATTCGTAATTTTTTTGCACTCTCTTTCTTGGTTTAGGGATTCAGGAAAATTTTTTCAAGTTGAATGATCTTGTAGGCCTGAAGATCTTACTTTTTAAATTAAATATCTCACAAGCCCACCAAATGATTTTGAAGAAATTGGCGGCCTCTGACTTAGTTTTCTGAGCATTGATAGTTAAATTATGACATCAAAAATTATCCGAGAATAAATTTCGAAGTTATTTGAAAAATACATTCTTTTAGAATGGTTAGTTTACACAGAAAAAAAGGTTCACTCGAGCCAAGAAAATATTTTTCTTCCTAATTATTTCCTTAAGCGAAAAAAAAATTTTCTTTTTGACACAAGAAATTTCACTTATTCCAACAAAATTAACTCTCTTGTTTTAAGAAATATGTATCTTGATCCAAGAAAATTTATTTAAGTCAAGAAAATCTTCTTGTTTTGAGAAAATTCAGCTTCTTGCTCCAAATATTAAAAAAAATGATCAGACCTGATCATGCCTGTTCATGTATGATCAGGCCTGCAATTAGACCTTCTCATGCCTGTTCATGTATAATCAGGCCTGAAATTAGACATGGTCATGCCTGTTCATGTCTGAAGCGTTAAATACGCTCAGGCCTGATCATCCCTGTTCATGCTAAGGACCAAATATGGTAAAAAAAATTTTTAAATATGTTCAGTATATGTACATTAATTTCGATTAATAAATTTGTAAATTATCAATAAACGGCATATTTTACTATCCAATAAATAAAAGTATTTTGATTATCATTAACAATCTACCGTAAGGTAAATTTAATTAAATTTTCTAGGCATGGACCGGCATAAGCGTATTTAACCTTTCAGACATGAACAGGCTTGATCAGACATGAACAGGCATGATAAGACCTGAGCGTATTCAATCCTGCAGACATGAACAGGCCTGATCAGACATGAAAATATAAAAATAGAAGTAAATTTTCATTAATATTTTTATTGATTAACATATCAAATGGGAAGATCTAATAATGTTGAATCATTTTTTTTCATTCAATATGTATAATTGTACGCTAAAATAATATAAAATGGGTATCAAATATTCAAGAGAAAAATTTTCTCAAGATGAGAAAATTTTTTTCTCAACTGAAGTAGGTGGCACTGCTTCCCTAAAGTATCTAAAAATCTTGATCAAATGTAAAAATTTATTGCATCAAGTATTTATGATAATTTGAATTAAGAAAAAATTACTTCCACCAAGAATAGAATTTCAAGAAAAATTTTTATTTCGGGCAACACAACTTCAGTCTTCCTTCAGGCACCTGAAAAGTTTCTTGAGCCAAGAATTTTGTTCTCCAGTCAAGAAATTTTTCTTTCTATGTAAGATTTTTCTTCGACACATTAGAGGTTTACACTTACATACACACACGCCGACAGATATCCTCGTAGGAATATTAAGAACTAGTTCCTAGGACCTTAAAAATGTGAAGATCAGATTAGAACTTGATTTTCGAAAACTGGCAAGGAACCAATGACTCCCCGATTTTTTTTTTTTTTTTAATCATTCATTTGTAAAGCGAGAACTTAAAAATTTAGAAAAATTAATCGTAGATGTGAAAAAAAATTTATTACGATGCACAATGACGATAAAAATTACTGTAAGAAAAGTTAGAAAAAAAAAATTTTTCTTGTTTTTTTAATTAAAAAATTTTTTTTTCTTTTAAATTGTAGGAAATGACATTAAAATATATTTTAGGAAGCTGAAAGAGCTTTTTGGAGAAAAAAAATTTTCTTATGAAATTTTGGGGGTACCCCATTTTGCCCCCCCCCCCCCTATATATATATATATATATGTGTGTGTGATATCACGCGCCATGTCAGCAGGATTGCGCTCACAGTTCTCAACCGATCTTTATGAAATTTTGTGGGCTTATTCTGTGGATCAATACCAAGATCAAGTTCGAAGATGAGCAAAATCGGCCGGTTAGTTTACGAGTTGTGGGTGTTTGAAAATTTTTTTCATTTTCAAAAAATTTTGTATTTTTTATGACAATAATCTTTCAGATGTAAAAAATAGATAAAATCTATCAAATTTATCTTAAACTTCATTTAATAACCTTCAATTTAATCTATTATTTGTCTAGTTTTGATGATTTTTTTAATTAATTCCGTGAATTTAAAAATTTTCAAAAATTTTTCAATGAACGTATTCCAGCCCTTTTTCTTTAAATAATTTTTAAGCTGTAAAAGATAGCTTGAATTTATCAACTTTATGTTAAAATTCACATAATTATCTTCAATTTGATCTATTATTTGTTACCTTTTGATACTTTTTTCAATTTATTTCGGAGTTTGGAAAATTAAAAAAAAAAATCAAAAATAAATTAATTTTTAGCTATTATCATCAAATGACTTTCATCTGTTACAAATCTTATTTTTTAGGAAGATGTCTTTGAATATCTATTAGTTGTAGTCGGTCTTATATCATTATTTGTAAGAATATAATAAAATATAAATTTTAGGACATTTTTGCCTTTTAATAACGAGTTTTTTTTCAATATTCAAACAAGAAATCTACCTATCTATATCGGGTATGGCCGAATGGCGTTTTTTTTTACTTTATCGTAGTGAAAAAAATTTTACAAATTAAGTGTTACAAATTTTTTTTTTTCTCGCAGTATGTAATTCCAAGAGAAAAATCTCGATTAAAAAAAAATTTGAATTCCCTGCAATTCGACTTAAGCAAAACCGCTAAAATTAAGAACTTTTAAATAAATAGAAAACAGTTAAGAATGACAGTTATATATTGATACTCTGAGCCCGGAAGATATATGTTACAACACAGGATTTATAACATCCTTTATTTTTTGGAAGCAGAAAACGGTTACGGTTTTAAAGTAATAACTCTCGTGTTATATTGTTTGTTACCCTGTGGCTCTCCCCTGTCTGACCTCCTCCATTCTCTTTTCTCATCTCATCTCATCTCATCTCAACTCATCTCATCTAGTTTCTCGCCTAGTTGATTCAATACCACACTACATACTACGTACCACTGCACAACATATATGATATTCTTGCTCAAATTGAGATAAAAACTCGGGCAGCAGATCAACCGCGTTGTTATATATCTGTCCTCTGGTACTCGCAGATATTGATCTATTAGAGCATTACAACTACTGTCAAAAGTTCAGTCCTTTGGGATCGCTCATATTCTACGTTCAAACTTTATTTTAGTTATTCATTCAATTTTCATTTATAAATTACTATTTTAATTGGAAAAATTATTTTATTTTTTATGTTATTCGTTATACGAATTTTAAATTAATTCTTTTCACCTGGGAGTAACCTATTTTTCATTTATATTGTTTACGATTTATTTTAATAAAATTCTTTTCTCTCCCGATAGAAATTCTATCGAATCATTTTATTTTTATTGTTTTAACCACATTTTGTTGTTATATTTTCAATTTTAGAAAAGCTTCTAACGTTCAATTATAGGGTTTTGTAATTTAAAATTTTTTAGTGCTCGATGGTCCTTCTGCTCACTAAAAACTCTTAAATATTGATCGTTAAAATAACTATTAAATTACCATTTAATAATTATTTGTTTTTTTATGGCTCTACCTAAAGGTAAGATTATCTTAACTGTTTAATAAAATAACAAAAGCGTGCTATGCCAAGTTCACACAATTTAACAAAATTACTTTAGCGCTTCCGTTAAAAGTCTTATTTAATTACCGTCCTGGTTACAGCGACACTAGTTTTACCGTTCATCCAGTTTATTATTCTTCCGGCGACAATTTGAAATAATTATAAATTATTAAGTAATCATAGTCATAGTCATATTCATTGTGATAAACATAAATTGGATGATTTTTTTAAATAATCAAAGTATTACTGCAACTGCCTGATGATTATTTTTGATAATTGTTTAGTTTGGTCATTTTTTTTTTTTTTTTTTTTTTTTTGTATGAAATATCAAAACATTAATATTTATAAAATTTTTTTTTTCTCAAATTATTCTTTTTTACAACAAATTTACGATAATTATGAAAATTTTTAAAAACATTTTTTAATTAGTTTTGAAGCTTGTAAGCAAACAATTTTAGCCGATATATTTAATACATTATTGGCACGGTATGATTTTGAAAATTATTATTGTTAATAAGAAAACTCAATTTCATATTTGACAAATACAATTTACAAAAACCTTCGAAAAAAATTCTTCTCGGTTTCGAAGTGCGATGAGTAAATTCTATATTTAACTTTATTACATTTCAGATACTTAGCACTTAAGCTATACCGAGAACCAGATCAACAAAAATGTAATGTCGACCAAAAATCATTATTAAAATGTGTCTGCATTAATCTTGCGATTTCGGGTATTTTTCCAAATTCTATGAGTAAAAAACAATTTAGATAAAAAAAAATTAATTTTTCTAATTAATTCCACTCTGGTAAACTTGAAAAATAAAAATATGTGGTTGTTCAAAAAAAATTTAATCATAATTTTATGGATTAACAATTATTCTTATTTTTATTTCTTAACAACAGATGGCGCATGATCTAAAATTAATCTCGTAATTAGAGCAGTGGAAAAACAATTTTTAATATTTTCATTAATCAATTCTTACAATTCTTCCTTCAATAACAAAATTTTGACCAACCAGCAATAATTATTCCCCATCATAGCACGTAATTTTCCAAATTACCCTATTTCGGTAATTAAAGTCCCGAGATTGATACATACATGCAAAATTTATATTTCGTGCTAATAAAAATTTTGAAACTGTACAAATCATTAGTTACCAAAAATACGGATTATTACGATTACTGACGAATTTATTTATAAAAATGCTAATTAACATTAAAAATAGCCCGTTATCTCTAGCGTCAGGAATAATAATAATAACAATGATTGAATGTTACATTGTTACACGGTCAAATTATTATAGAACGTGAGGTGAATAGTGTAATACCGAGGGTAATACATGTATGTGTGTGAGGATGTCTAAAATTCTACTGGATGGTGGACTGGCTGGTAGCTAGCATATATATGTGTATATATATACTGACAATAGCTTTCCGCTTAATCGGATGATTATTATGAGATCATTTCAACAGCTGACCAACTGGTGTATGTGTGCTGCTTTACTTGTATGTGCTAGAGAGAGAGAAAGCCCATACGCATATACACCGATACATGCTCGACATAATAATAATACAAACACACAATACCTTATAGAACTCGCACGTATATAGTCCAGTGTCTTTATTCTATCCCATAATTCTCATCTAGTTTAGTTTAGTGTAGTGTAGTGTAGTGTAGTATAGTAGTATAGTAGTAAAGCTAATAATCATGTCTAACGCACCTTCATTATCAGTGTACATCCATGTCATCTAACTAATATACTACACAAAACTTGAATCCATTAAATCTATATTATATTGACAACCGTTAAATCAATACTGTTACAGCGATACTTAATAATAATAATAATAATAATAATAATAATAATAATGTTGATAATGGCTTAAAATATTTTTTCCACGAATTTATTTTACTCATTTAATATTTATTCCAGTTAAATCACTGTGTTAATTCATGTATGTAATCGTTTGTTTGTTTGTTTTTTTATTTTTTTCCATCATTGCTGTGTCAATGTTTATTATTGATATTAATTGTCCATAAAGAATGATGTAATTTAGAGATTTATAAATACCCAGAAAAAAAAATAATCTTTTCAAGTTATAAATTCATTCTTGATAATTTTGAAAGTTATTAACCCTTCGTCACTCGCGTCTTTTTTAGTTTCTCGCTCGCACTATAGTGAGTCTCTATAGGTTGAGTAGTTGTTAGGCGGCGATCTGCTCATGACGCGAGTGATGAAGGGTTAAACTTTTATGATTAATTTTCATTTCTATTAGAAAAAAAAAATAGTCGTCAAGTTCATAAGCCCAATTGATGGGAGTAAATAGAGTTACATGGGTTAATATTTATCCACAAATCCATGAAAGTGACGAGAGAACCACGCACATAGTTTGACGTAAAAGTTGTAATGTAAATCTGTTTAAATACTTTAAATGCTTTGATGTTTAATAAAAAATCAACTGTAAGGTAAATTTTCAATAACGGATTTAATGGAAGTATTTTACTTATATTTTATTTAAAAATAAAAAAAAAAAAAAAAAACTAATCCGGTAATTAAGTAATGAGGCTTAGAAAAACACTACGCACACATATTTTTTTTTTTTTTTTAATAAATGGAAATC
This sequence comes from Cotesia glomerata, assembly GCF_020080835.1. Classification (NCBI taxonomy): domain Eukaryota; kingdom Metazoa; phylum Arthropoda; class Insecta; order Hymenoptera; family Braconidae; genus Cotesia; species Cotesia glomerata. Next base: position 8,943,138 of record NC_058161.1, on the reverse strand, counting down.
GCCCATCTACAAAAAAAATTTTCGAAATTTCGAAATGTAAACAATATAATTTTAAGATCGTCATTTTTTAATGTTAGAAAATTGAAAATAAAATATTCTTGGTAATTGTTTGAAAATTTTTTTCTTACAGAATATGTAAAAATTAAAATCTGAAACTGTAATTTTTCCAGTTTCTTTATATGAAGCGCCACGTTATCATGTAAAGTATAACTTTGTATAATTCTTTTTTTCAGTTCTGTTAAATTTTTTGAAACGATTAAAATAATTTACAGTGATTTTAATGTAAGGAGAAAAAAGGAATAGTCTATATATCTGTATATACGTGAAGCATTGATATTATTATTAACTATAATCAATAAAGAGAAGCTTAACGATAAGTTATAAAATTAAAAGTTGTTATTATAATAAAATAATTGAATTATGGAGAGAATTTCAGAGCAAATATTACCATGAATAATATATCAGAAATTCGAGATGGCTAATAATAATTATTTTGTTTCTAAATAATGTTGAATTATAAAATGAAACATACTTGACCTAATTTTTTTTTTTACTCTGAACTTCGTGATAATTTTACAAAAAATATAAAATTAGATTTTATAAAAAAAATAGCTCATAATTTTTAGTATCTTGAATATTATATTCTCCTATCCTATATTTTAGTTTATAATAACTCCTAATTTTATTAATTAGTTTGAAAAAATAATAATTCCTATAATAACATCATCAGCAATGACCTTTCCAATCAATAATTTTCAATATCAAGTAATCAAATAATTTTAATTGTAATCATTCGAATGAATAATTTACAATTTAATTAAAAACCTTACACATCAAGTAATTTATATTTTTAATGAATGATGGAAAATTCAAGTGTAATAGATACAGGACACATTTATAATTAACATGAACAATATTTATTTTTCCGCTTTCAATTAATAATTGAAATAAAAATAAGAAAAACGCATAACACTAGTAACTACCAATTTAAAAAAATATAAAATGTAAATTCAACAGATCAGATTGTGTAGCATCATCAGAATTTTATCTTTCATAAAAAATCAAGAGCAATATAAAATATACAATATAAAGCATAAAAAAAAAAGTGTTATGATATGTTATGTTATTCTTGTTATGTGGTTTGTAACCGTTTTGCTGGGTCAATTAAAGTGTCACATCACAAGTGCACTCGTCATCTATAGCTTAGTGAAATATTGTGCAACTTGGTTGTCTATCCATTCAAGACTCATTTCATTGGATTTAACAATATACATACATCGTGTTTACTTTAAATCCATTAATTTATCATTTGCATTCTCGCGACAAGTCGTCACGTTTTACATTTAAATATATACAATTATTTCGCTCACGTATAACTAAAATAATATCAAACATCGAAAAACCTTTTTGAAATTAATTTACATTCTTCAAACAATTTTTATCTGATCGATTGCTAGCGCAATTTATTTTTATTTTTATCTGTTGTAAGTTTTTATTGAAAAGGAGATGCGTGTATTCCCTCGGTGCATTTACATACCCTATTTGCAAATTTATTGACGTAGGAACATTGTGCTTGGAACTTTTCTTAGGTACTACCCACGAGACACGAAAGCTGAAAAAACTGGGAGAGTAGAGCTGGAGCAAAAAGTAAAATGATTGATCAAGTGAGTGATTGGATATGCATTGTAAAAGCAAGTGGATTTACGGAGTAGAGAATTTAACTCAAAGAATAACTCGGTTCTTAGAATAACCAAAGTGGTCGCTGATCGGCCTTCAAACATATGTAAAAACGTTTTTACTACACACACGTTCAACGTCACTTAAAGCTTCTTTTATTTGTGATATTCAAACACACATTTTTCCTAAGCTTAATTTATTTTATTTTTAAATTCATCAATAACATCCTGTATTTTGTTTCACTGAAAAACTTTACTTCTCTTTTTAACTAAAAATACGCTTCTCGTGAAGAAATATTTTTGTTTCAGCTAAAAAGTATATGAATAAAATGATTCGTCAGAATTTGATAAATTACTTTGTTTTTATTTATTTATGTCGCTTTTTTAGAGTAATAAATATTTTTTCTTGTTCAAAATATTTATTAGTCCAAATCTTTTTAAATTCCAAAAATACTTCTATCAATATAGCTCGAAAAAATATGTAAAGAAATCAAAATTTTTGATAGCTAAAAATTATTAGGGTCAAAACGAACCCTCGAATTCTTGAAATAAAATTTTTCTATAATGAAGAATATATAGGTACCGCAGAGCAATTTATACTCTATTATTTCGGAAATTAAACAGTTTTTCTTGAAAGGAAAGCATCAAAATATGAAATCAACCCTACGAGTTTTTCCTCAAATAATTTAACTAAATTCCCTCTAGTAATGCTATTGTAAACTTGATCTATTTGTTATGTTTTCGAACTATAAAAATTTTTTTATTCCAAGATTTATTATAAAAAAAATTAAGCAATTATTTTATTTTTATTGGTAGGGGAGGAGGGGGTCAATTGAACCAAAAAAAGTTTAGCAATTTTTTATTATTCGAATTAAAACTAAATAGAAATTTTTTTATTTTGAGATGGTAGTTTATTATGTCTACTATCATTATCAATCCATAAATTAGTCAAGAAACAACGTGAATTCTTAAAAATTATTAATTTATGCAAACGCGTCGAATGGTTCAATTGACCCCCACTTAGGGGCAATTGAACCCCTGCCTGGGGTCAATTGAACCAATAGTATTTAAACCTCAAACCCAAACTTTTAATAATTAATTTATAAATTGTTACTTGTTAAGGAGGTTCCACGGCAAGAAAAAGACACCAATAGGTTATGGCTATTGGTTTTTTTCTCACGCACTAGTGTTGCCTTTCTTTACAGTCTATAGTTTTATATAATTTTATGAAAATTAATAGTAAACATTGAATAAATAAATCATTATATCACTATAAACTAATTCAAGGATTATGAAGTATAACTATATGGGTGATTCTCTGTAAGGATGTTTTTCGCTGTCCCAGGCACTTTTTTATTGGAAAAATTGTTATTTTGTTAATAAAAAAAATTTGTTACGAAAGTAAATAAACATTTCTATTTGGAGCATTTAAAACTAAAATGAAATAAATTATGGTTTTTTTGCTATAAATTCGTAAACCACCAAAATAACAATCCCCTGAGCTGTCCCATTTCTAAAATTGAAACTTTAAGATTAAATTTTAAGTTATTCGTCTATAATTTATCATTTTATCCATAATTTTTATAAACTTAATTAGCTAACTAACAATCTTCTTCAATAAAAAGTACCGAAAATGAATTTGTTTCATTAAATTCATTAAACCAAAGTGTGTCCCAGGTATTTTAAGAACAGTCTCCTGCCAGAAGTTCAAAGCTTAAAAAAAAAAACTCAGCTCACTATTTTATGTTCTGTAAGGTTTATAAGGACCTACCTAGCCTTGAGTTAATAACCATAGGGCTGTTACCGCTTTATCGCCATTTTATTTAGTGTCAAAGCACCGTTTGTGCTGGAAATATGTGTCTGGGCCACTTCAAAACTCAGTCCCCTGGCAGCTATTTTTATTTATAATTTATTTATAAAATTGGATCCATAAGTCTTAATATTATTCTAATTAATGTAAACATTCATTAAGAACTTCAAAAGTTGAATGCATTGAAATAGTTTGCTTGATTTTTCTCAATTTGATAAAAAAAAACAGTCCCCTGGCAAACAGTCCCCTGTCATGTTATATGGCAAAAGATACACAAATATCGAAAAAGCAAAAATTAATTCGGCTGTTTATTTATTATGATTAAGCTGATAGTTTTGTAGCTCTTATTAATTTTTAACTTCCCGCTAAGAAAATTGAAAATTTTCAAAAATCGGGAAGTTATTGGTTTTACCCCGTTTTTCGAAAATCGAGTTTTCATCAGATCTCGACGTTTTGAGGTCCTAGGAGGCTTTCCTGACTATTCCCACGAGGGTGTCACGGTGTCTGTATGTATATATATATATATATATATATATATATATTATATATATATATATATATATATATATGTGTGTGTGTGTGTGTGTGTAAACCTCTTATAACTTTTGAACGGTTGAACCGATTTCATCGCGGTTGGTGCCAGTTGAAAGGGCTTCACCAAACTGAGATTTCCTGTTAATTTGAACCGATTCGGACCGATAGATTTTGAGAAATTTGGAGAAATCTAAAAAAAAATAGGAAAAAAAATTTTTTCAGAAGTGGTTATTTTGGGATAACTTTTAAACGGCTCTACCGATCGATTCCAAAAACTAATCAGCTCTCAACCTTGAAAAACCACGTCGATCGCCGCCAATACGGTCAAAATCAGTCGATTCGTTCGAGAGATATCGTGAACGAAAGAAAATCGAAAAAAGTGTTTTTCGGAGTTACTCCGAAATTTCCAGTTTGACCAATTAAAACTTAAAAACATTTTATGAGGCTTAAAAAACTGCGTAGAATGCCGCCAACCGCGTAAAAATCGGTTCATTCATTCAAAAGTTATTGCGGTTTGAAAATTCAAAAAATAGTGTTCTATGAAATTTCTATCAGACTTTTGAGCTCAAGGAGCTCAAAAGCATAGAAAAGGTATCTTTTTGAGCTCGGAGAGCTCAAAACAACACACAGATTGTATTTTTGAGCTCGAAGAGCTCAAAAAAAGCGGCCAGGTATAAACGGAATTAGCGGGAAGTTGCAGGGATGGCCTTTAGGGTCAACCGTTTTCCTAATTTTTTTTCTAATAAAATCAAAAATAATTTGGTCGGACAATTTTGTACAGATTTAAGACGTCCTTACAGAGAATCACCCATATACAACTACTGCAATTCAAATTTTATCAATTAATTCGAAAATTAAAATATTATCAAACAATTTGTCAACAGCCGAAAAAAAAGTTTACATAGGGTAAAAGATCCCATTAGTGGCGGGGACCCCATTACTGACACTTTCTTTGATTTTGGTACTTATTCAATTAATGAAATCATTAATTTCAATAATGATATATATTAAATATATTATTTCTAATCTTTAACCCGTCAGAACTCACGTAGATTTTAGTGTCTCACTTGCACTACAGTGCCGTTCTATAAGTCGGATGTTGTTGCGTGAGCAAAATGCTTATAACGTGAATGCTGATGGGTTAAGACCTTGAGATCAAAAAAATTTTTAATTTTTATTCCAAGTAGAACATTTTTTCATTGAAAGAAAAAGTGCCACTAATACGGGTTAAAGGTGCCACTAATGGGGTCTTTTACCTTACTTAAAAATACAAAAATCTCAATTTTTCAAAATTTATTAATCGCATTGATTTCAAATTTTGATCATATCAGAGTTTAACATATTAGAATCTAATTTTAAGAAGATAAATGTTTTCAATTTTTTCGATTTTTTAAGTCGAATGGTTCAGTTGCCCCATGGTTCAATCGACCCCTTATCCCCTACGCCTAAAACAAAATTGTTGAAAATTGCGGAAGTTTAAATTTTTGTAAATACATTTTAAACATTCGTACACAGTAAAAAAATTTGCATTTTTCACACAAATCGTGTGTTGCGATATATGATGAATGCCCATATTTATTTAGTTTTTAGGTAAACGCATAATGCATTATATACAAAATTTGTACACAACATTTTTTGACTCAACAATTATGGAAAATTTTTTACAATGTACTCATGAGTAATAAAAAATCAAAAACATTACAATCTTGTATTTTTTATAATTATAGTTCAATTATATTAACGTATGAAATTTTTTATAAAATTTAATCCAGGTTAAATTATGTTCTGTGGTACATGATTTTTTTTTAATTTTTTTACAATTTTGTATTTAAGCTCTATTTCTTTGTCCTTAAATATACAGCCTATGTCGTATGAACATTTATTCTACGGAAAGTAATTTCCGGTGATGATCTTTTTTCATAGAGAAAACAGCGTAATAAAGTATGAGAGTAAATAACGTCCGAGAACACGAATCCGTTTTTTATCTCTTTCATTATTATTAAAAATCTAAATTCAATCTATAAATTTTAAAATGAAAATTTTTTTTTCCTTAAATATAATACTGGATCAGATTTTTAAAATTTAATAATTTAGTTGGTTACCTAAGTTCAGCGTCCCCATTTTGCAGAACTAACTTTTTTTTCAATAAAATATCGCTCCGACTCGAGTGAAATTGTAAAAGTTGAAATCAATTTTAGATGATAAGTAAAGGCTTGAAAAGATTGAAAGAAAATATAAAATAGTAATGGAAATATTTTTTAAAGCATTAGAGTAGTATTGTTGAAAAAATTATTATTTATTATATATGAATATATATAGCGACTGTATAATGTGTTATAGAGCAGTAAGTTGATCTGATTCTCAAAACTCTTGTATATTACAGTAGCATCTAGTTCTACCATGGCCTAGTAAAATATAAGAGTAGAGTAAAGTAGGAAACTTATACGTTTTGAATTCTGAGTTTGGATTATTTAAGCACTTTTTACAATCCCTGGGTAGGATGTTCTATCGTGAATCGCGGGAAGAAGTTTCCACCATTTTCTCTCACTACTTGAAGCATGCACGAAGAAATTACAGTGGGAGCCAGAAGAAGAGTAAGAAAGAAAAATATAAAATGAGAGTTTATATACCCAGATTTTCCACCCTTTACCCCCGTTCTTTTCCAATTCAGTAATCGGAACTATAGAAGAAGCTGTTGTTGTTGTTGAAGTAGTAGTTGGTGATACCAGGTTTCTTCAAATATTTTTAAAAATAAAAGCAGATAAAATAGACTAACTTTATTGCGGAAAATTCAAGTTTGAATTATTGATAAAAAATTTGGAGATATCTTAAAAAAAACGTAGAGATTTTGAGATGTTTTCATAATAATTCTAATTTCGCAAATATTTACCAATAAAATATCTACAACACTTGATATAAAAGCTCCCCATACTATTTTTAGGGTTAGGGGGGGGGGCAAAGTGGGTCCCCTAAAATTTAGAAGGACTCAAAATTTTGGGGGTGAAGTGGGCCTCCTGAAATTTTTTATAAAAAAGGTGAATAATAAATCATTTATACTTTTGATAATGATTAAAAGTGGTTTTTGTCAAAAAAATTGTCATTGATTCTAAAAAGTAAGAAAAAGAAATAAAAAGAACGGTTCGTCAAATTTTGCCATATTGCTTTTTCGTAAAAGGTAATGAGAAACAAAGACTAAAAGAAAAGAAATGTCAATAGGTTCATTCACAGTGAAGTTACACGCTTTTTCATCTTAAAAAATAGCGATTATTGATGGAACGATTTTATTAAATTTTTTTTAAGTCTATAGCTTCGCTGAAAGTTAACCTTTAAAAATTTTTTGGTATTTTTTTTTTTTTTTTTGGAAAATATATTTGAAAACAAAAATTTTCTATATGATACGTTTCCGGAAGATCAATTTTAAAAAAAATGATGGCTATTTGAAAATAAAAAAGCCGATTATTTTTAAATTCATTCTTTCTTGGGCTGGGTAAAAAAATTTTTTAAAATCTGAAGAACATTTTTTGGTAGTGTAGGAAAGGACAAAAATTTTTCAGCCAAATCAAAAAGGATTGAGTTCAAAAGTGATTAATTTGACAAATAAAATACTCCGTATTTCCTGTAATTCTTCTAATTTTTTAAAAGAAGTAATTTGTTAAAGACGTAATGATATATAATGAAAGAACAACAGTTTGGAAGTGATCGTAGATAAAAATTTTAAACTACAAAAATTTAAGACGTTAATATCTCCTGAAATATTGATGCTAGCAATTTAGTGCTCGGGATTTTTTTTGTAGAAAATCAAATTTACTACAAGTTAGTCATTCAAATGCTTTTCATAGCTTTTCTCAGTGATGAGAAAAGGATAGAAAAACATAAAATTTATGAGAAAATTGGATTTGGTGGTCCATACTCCCTCGCCAGTGTGAGTTACGATTACGCCACGATGGGCAGTTTTGTGGAGCATTCAATTCTAAGTAAAATAACCCATCTTTGATTGAAATAATGCTATAAAATGCTGCTGAGCTGTGAAAATTTAAGGAAACAGCTTGAGTTTTACGTGTATATTTAATAGGAAATCTTTTCACACCTTGATCGAGTTCTTCATAGTAATATCAGAGGATATTTATATTTATATTTTAGGATATTGCGAACAAATTTTCGTGATGGGATCAAGAAGAAATCAGTCGAAAAAGGCACCCTATTGCTCATGCGCGAAAGTTTTATTCGTCTGAAAAACATCACAACTCAAAGCTTTCAAAATGTGCGAAAAAAATGTTTATGACAAGATTTTTGGAGGGGGCCCACTTTGCCCCACATTCAAGATTCTTTTATTTTAATGGACACAGCTTATCAATGTTAAATTACAAACAAGGGGCTAAAAAGTAGTCCAAAGAGTAAAAAAAAAGTACGGATATGACCATTTTTTCCTTAAGGGGCCCACTTTGCCCCCCCTCCTTACCCTACAATAAACTGCATTTTAATTTCGCGCTAAGAAAATCGAAAATTTCCAAAAATCGGGAAGTTATTGATTTTACCCCATTTTGCAAAAATCGATTTTTCATCAGATCTCAACGTTTGAAGGTTACAGGAAGCTTCCCTGACTACTCCCGTGAGGTTGTCACTATATCTGTATGTGTGTGTGTGTGTGTATTTTTTTTTTTTTTCTTCAGAGGGGGGAATCCTTTTTGCGGATTCCAGGCATAGCTGTTTCGCCTGGATATGTGAAGACTCGACGCTAACGCCCCTACTCACTAAACCCTAAACCCCTTTTCTTCTTTCCTCTAATCGCTCATGGGAACCGCCGTCAGGCATTACTTCGTGAGGGGAGGAACTAGCTACTGCTCTTCATTCTAGTGGCTAAGGTGTTAACTACCTTCCTTCTATCTTCTGATATTTGCTCTTCTTCTTTCGGTGGAACGCAAGTTTTTGAGGACTTCTGTTGCAAACGTGTTGGTAGTGTTCCAGGCAGCTTCTGATGACAACATTGCTTCCACTAGTGAATCTGGTTGCATTCCCTGGTTCAGGATCCTCTCCAACTCTTTACGCTATGGATCGAAACGAGGACATACAAAGAAGACGTGCTCCGCATCTTCAGCAACTCCTGGGCAGGACGGGCACTCCGAAGAGTCATCATGCTTAAAGCGGTGTAGATACTCTCGAAAACACCCGTGTCCCGACAACATCTGCGTAAGATAGTAATTGACCTCGCTGTGCTTCCGGTTAAGCCAAATGTCGATCCGAGGTATGAGGCGGTGCGTCCACCTACCCTTCTCTGCAGCATCCCATTGTAGTTGCCATCGGCCTATGCTGTTCTGCCGTTCTTCAATTCTAAGTTCTTCAGGGCTCAGTGCAGTTGACCTTTTTCGTTGGTAAAGGGCTCGTCTTTCCTCTGCTAGAACTCTAAGAGGTAGGGTTCCGGCAATGACGCACACTACTTCTTCTGATGTAGTGCGGAAGGCACTAGCTACTCGTAGAGCACTCAGTCGATATACTGGTCCAGCTTTTCTCCATGATTTCTGGGTTTCCAGTGCATAAGCCCGAATGGATATTCCGTAAGTGAGCACTGATGTGACTACTGATGACAATAGTAGCCTCCTGCTCTGCATTGGGCCTCCGATGTTAGGCATCAGCCGTGCGAGACTAGCCCTCACTACTGACGCTTTGGCACTGACGTGTTCCACCTGCTGCTTGAAGTTGAGTCGGGCATCCAGCATCACTCCCAGATAACGGATAAATGGTTGTGATGTTATTTCTTGTTCTCCGACTCTCAAATTGATGGTTTCTACCGTTTTTTGCAAGTTCATCATGTCCATCCAAAAATTGACTCGTCTGAATGTAACATCAAATGCCATTTCTATCTCTTCGAGGTGCTTTGCGACGATCACGACAGCTACGTCATCCGCATATGCTACAAGTTTGACTCTCGTGGGCAATGCTATTCTCAGGAGACCATCATACATGATGTTCCATAGCAGAGGACCTAAAACTGATCCCTGTGACACTCCTCCGGAGATTTCGTACGCTTCCGTACCGTTCTTCGTGTCATATTTCAGAACCCTATTCGTGAAGTAGCTCGCTACCATTCTGCGAAGGTATCCTGGTACGGTTTTTTCTTCTAGAGCCCGCATAACGCAGTCCCAGTTAGCGAAGGCATTCTTGATGTCCAAAGCAGCCACCAAGCAGTATTTCTTCTTTCCACCCTTCCATCTCGTTCCGGCGATTGCATCCTTGGCTGTATCAACAACCAATTTGATCGCATCCAGAGTTGACCGTCCTTTTCGGAAACCAAACTGGTTCTCTGCCAGGAGTGGATCGACTACAGCCTCTATTCTCTGATGAATTATGCGCTCGAATATCTTGCCGGCCGTGTCTAACATGCAGAGTGGTCGATAGGATGACGGTTCTTCCGGCGGCTTTTTCCCCTTCGGAAGTAGCACTAGCTGTTGCTGTTTCCACTTCTGGGGAAAAGTCCCTTCCTTTAGGCATGTATCGTAAACGTCCAGGAATAATGCCGGTGCTGTCCTAAGGATTGATTTCAGGGCAATATTAGGGATTCCGTCCAATCCCGGCGCCTTATTATTCCCTACTCGATTGCCTGCCTCTATCAACTCGTCCAACGTGATAGTTGGGATGTCTTCAGGGTTGAGCTGCTCTAACTTGTAGGTGAATACCGGCTGTTGGGGAAACAGCGCAGTAACAGTCTTCTCTAAGAGCTATGGACACGTAGGTGATGGCATTGGCTGGCATTTCAGATGGGTCATAACCACCTTATACGGTCTACCCCATGGATCTTTCTCTACTTCTGCGACCAGTTCCTTCCAGCAGCGTCTTTTGCTCTCTTTAATGGCTCTGTTTAGTTCTCGACGGGCCTTTTTATACTCTGCCAACAGCTCTGCGGAGTTAGGTCGTCTGTAGCCACGCTGAGACTTTCTTCTTTTTTTGAGACACTCTGAACGTAGAATGCTAATGTGATCGTTCCACCAGTGTACCGAAGGTCTTGAATTCATGCCACGTTTCCGAGACATACTGGCGTCGCAAGCCTGGGTGACTCTTCTCATTAGGTCCTTGGTCTTCTCTTCAGCAGTTTCTACGATGATCGGATCGCACTCTAGGGCTACTACTGAAGCAGTGCGGTCGAGAAATTTAACTGTTCACCCAACCGCGCTGGCGTTCCTGTTGACTCTTGTTAAATTCTGACCAATTGATATTTCCCATAGTATCGCACTATGGTCACTGGCTGTGTAGATGTTCAATACTTTCCAAGAAAAACCTCTTCGAGCTCAGCAACTGCTGACAAATGTAAGGTCGACAATTGAGTTTGCCTCTCTCTTAGTATACGTTTTTAGGCGTGTCACCGGTATTAAGAAGGATCACATCCAGTGTGGCCATTGCCTCAAGAAGTGCTTTTCCACGTGTATTAGTGAACTTGCTGCCCCAGTCTGCTGCCCAGGAATTGAAGTCACCATTGTGTGTGTGTGTGTGTGTGTGTGTGTGTGTGTGTGTGTGTGTGTGTGTGTGTGTGTGTGTGTGTGAAAGTATGTGAATCGCTTATAACTTTTGAACGGCTCATCCGATTTTATCACGGTTGGGCCATTTGAAAGGGCTTAGCCAAACTTAGATTTTGAATATAATTTAGACCGATTCGGATCAGTAGATTTTGAGAAAAAACTAAGAAAAAAAATTTTTTCAAATGTGGTTTTTTTGGATAACTTGTAAACGGCTCCACCAATCGATTCCAAAAACTAATCAGCTCTAGACAATAAAAAACCACGTCGATCGCCACCAAGCTGGTCGAAATCGGTTGATTCGTTCGAGAGATATCGTGAACGAAAGAAAACCGAAAAAAAGTGTTTTTTCGGAATTACTCCGAAATTTTCGGTTCGATCAATTCGAACCTGAATATTCTTTATGAGGCTGATAAAACTGCGTCGAATGCCGCCAACCGCGTGAAAATCGGTTGATCCATTCAAAAGTTATTGCGGTTTGAAAATTCCAAAAATAGTGTTCTATGAAACTTCTATCAGACTTTTGAGCTCAAATGCATAGGAAAAGAGCTCAGCAAGCTCAAAATATCACATAAAATATATTTTGAGCTCAAAAATTTCAAAAACATCATAAGTACAATTTTAAGCGCCCAAGTATGGAATTAGCGGGAAGTTGCAGGGATGGCCTTCAGGGTCAACCGTTTTCCCAATTTTTTCTTATTCACTCTATTCTTATATCAATTGAAAATCACTAAAAATTATTTTATATTTTTCGTTTAGATCGCTATTAATCTTATATAAAAATTAAGATATATTCATAAATACATATTATTTGTGCAAATCCAAGTTTTCCTAAGATACGAATTAAAAAAAATTTTGAAAATCGCTCCAATAAGTAGAAATCCTTATAACTTTTATCTATTTATTTAATATTATCACTTGGCTTAAAAACTTAAAATAATCAAACCGACTTCCAAATGAAATGAAATATGATAGTATAGTGTTGAGGTGCCATATTGTCTTTAAATGCTGATTTAGTAGCACATTGACTCAGTGAAATATTTTTCAACAAACGAAATGATGAACCGTTAGACACGACGTTATAATACTTGGCAAACAGATTATTACCGAGGCAATGAACACTATTATGTTGTAGATATCTTACAGCCATTATGTAACTCACCCTAACGCTATCATATCGTCAAACAAGCCGGTGTCTGGTAACTACCACAAGCCGGGTGTTTAAATTCGCAAACTATGTAATGACTAGGAACCCACCGTGAAGGACATCAGTCAGGACATCATAAATTGTATTCTATATGATAAAATAATATTAACAATCTAGTGTAAGCTGGTTTCAAATTAACTAGATGATATACTAAATCGATAATTTAACGACATGCGATACTACACATCCAAATGGATAGAATAGGATGCGATCTTTCTTTTCAATACAATGTTAAGCAATCAACTCTTTTTAATCTATAATCAATGGAAGTATATTTTAAGCTTTACGGATGTTGTAATCATGTCGCCTTGAATTTTTTAAATTATTTGTTATTTCATGCCACAGCTACGATCATTTGATATTTTTTTTTACAATACTCGCATCCAATTTTCCATTACAAAGAGTTATAAATTATTCAAAGTATTTTTGAAATCCAAATTCAACAATAAACGCATTTATTGATTCATCAATGAATTTTGATTATTATGTTGTACGAAAGTCACTAAATTTTTTTAGTTTTTGATTAGTTAAAAAATTTTGTTAAGGTTTTAATTATTCAAAAAATAAAAACCAAATAAAAATTTTTTTCACATTTTTTTAAGATAACTTGAAAATTCTTCAACCAATCAATTCAAGACTCCATGTAGGATTTTTGTGCTTGAAAAACTGTGTTAAATTCCGTCAAAAAACAATGAAATCGAATTTCGCGTTCTCAAGATATTGCAGTTGAAAAATTAAAAAGAAATGTTATTTAACTATCTAACTATCTAACTAACGTCATCTATCAAATTAATCATTTATCAAATTTTCGTTGTTAGAAAAATTTTTACAGTTTGTTGAAAGAATTAAATCAAATCTCGGATGTACTATTCCGGTAAATATAAAAACTTAGGTTTTTTCGTAATAAAGCTTTAACGTTAAAATACTTCAGACATTTATAGATTATTTATCATCAATATTTACTCAGTTTCCAGAGTTTATTTCATCATTAAAGTAAATATAGTTCGATTTTAGTGTGTACGCACAGTGCATCCACTGTCATCGAATAGTCAACGCCTTTTACCTACACTAGGAGTTTAAAATTTATGCTAACATTTTCTTATTTATATCTTATATGTACTTCTATCTAGACAACGGTAAACCGTACTCTTATTGACTATTTTACTTCATGAATATTCATCAATATTTATTTTCATTGTTTTGTTTTTTTGCGGTAAAAAGCTATTTGAACGTATACACTGATAGCAGGATTTCTTAGTATTTAATAAGAAGATTTCTTAGTAGTTAAGAAATCATTTCTTGAACATCATTTCTTAGTATTTAAGAAATATGTCTTATTATTTAAGAAATGATTTCTTAATATTTAATAAATAATTTCTTTCTAGTCAATAAGCAATTTTTAATTTTAAACAATCATTTTTTGATATTTAATAATTTTATATATATTTACATTAAAGACGACTGCGTGGCCGAGCGATTTAAGTCTTAAACTGCCCGTACAACAGTCGCTCAGGCGTGGGTTCGAGCCCTGGTCTGTGGTTTCCTTGGTCACTGTGCTAAGGGGCGGGGCACAGGCAAATGCGGGTACAGACTGTAAGTCGGCCACAGCCACAGAAAAAGGAAAAATAGTATTGATAAACAGCAGGGCTTAATAGATTGTTATAGAATACATATTCTCACACAATTACTATAAAAAAAAAAAAAAACATATATATATATATATATATATTTACATTAAGAAAATAAGGTTACACCTCACAATACGTTGAGCAGTTAATTAATTAAATATTAATAAATGAATATTAAATATTAAAATATAATTATTAACTATCAAAAAAAGGTTATTTTATATTAAAAATTGTATATTGATTAGAAAGAATTTATTTATTAAATGTTAAGAAATCATTTCTTAAATCATAAGAAATACATATTTATAGACAGAGCTAAATGTAAATCATGAAAACTATTATTATATAAAATCGTCACCTTTATTAGAGAAGAAAATACATATAAATTAAAAGTAATTAACATTTCTGTAAATAATATGCAATTTAATAAATTTTATATTAAACTGCATTGAGAAATAATATAAAAACCATTTGATAATACGTGGGTTTTTAATGGTTTTATCAATTGCTAGAAATTTAATTGAATAAGACATTCTGGATCATTTGCTTTCGGTAGTATTAATTGATATGCTTCAATGTGGGAATTAAGTCCAACAGTTATATATTTGTTGTAAGAAAAATAAATAGTTCGGTTATCAAAGATAATAGAAATTATAATACCGAACACAAGATTATTTATAAGGAGTAAATAACCAATGTGGCGACTTGGCCACACACATTCAAACGTGTATCGCACACTCCTTACTAATACATACATTAATTCGAAAATTAAAATATTATCAAACAATTTGTCAACAGCCGAAAAAAAAGTTTACATAGGGTAAAAGACCCCATTAGTGGCGGGGACCCCATTACTGACACTTTCTTTGATTTTGGTACTTATTCAATTAATGAAATAATTAATTTAATAATGAATATATTATTATTATGCTTTACTTGTACACCTCTCGGTTTTTACAAGGCTGATTTCTCTTTTTCTCCTACACGGAGAGAAAAGAATAGAATGCATTCCTATGTTAGAATGGTAACCATTACACGGAAAAAAATAATCGGTAGCTGCTACCGTAAAAAATCGGTAGCAGATACCGATTATTTTTCCGTAGCAGCTACCGATTTTTTCGGGAGCCTCTACCGAAAAAATCGGTAGCCTCTACCGAAAAAAAATCGGTATCTGCTACCGAAAAAAATCGGTAGCAGATACCGATTTTTTCGGTGCAGGCTACCGATTACCAATTTTTGAAAATTTCTCATCTTCTTAACGAGAAGTTAAATTCTCACTCCTTAATGAATAAAAAAAAGGAACTTCATTTGAGATACAAATAACACTTAAATACAAAATATTAAAAATGAGGAGTATTTATTAGGTATTTTTTGATTATAAATTTTTATTAAATTAAATACCTTTTGGTAGCCGCAATCGAAAAAATTGGTATAGATTATGTTTAGAAACTAACCGAGAAATATCATCCAAGACCCAAAAAATTATTTTTTAAATTATTTTGTATGTGAATATATATATATAGATATAAAAAATATATGAAAAGTTGATGTGGGTACTCAAATGAAAGGTCTCGATAAGTGTAATGTCTGGGTGAATTTATATCTTTAAAAATGTCAATAGTTTACAAGATACAAGGCCATTTCTTAATTATTGATATTTTTAAAGATGTAAGCTCATCCTGATGTCACACTCATCAAGAGTTTTCATTTGAGTACCCACATGCATTTTTGATATATTTTTTATATATACATATATAATATATATTAGACTGTGCCAAATAAATCGAAGATTTTTTTTTTTCGGTCCCATATCAAAATTTCGTTTAGAGTTACGAAAAAAAAATTGTGTCAAAATTTGAGCGCTTCATTGTGTCAAAATTTGGGAACTTCATTTTTTTTTCAAAAATCATTTAGATACCATTCCGAATCGAATGACAGCTCAATAATAATTTTCGGAGACTGCTGAAAAAAGTTAACCAAAAAGGCACTTGTTGGCTAGACTACAACTACCGTATTGAGTTACGAGCGCTACAGAAGAATCCGTTGACGAATAAAAATAACAGAAAAAGATATATTTTATTAATTTTGAAGCATGAATAATCTTTAAGTCAATGAGACTTATGAATAAAAAATTACGAAAAAATTAATTTTTTTGTCTTCATTATTTTTGTTAATAAAATTATTTTTAACTTCTATGGTACCATACTATAATCAATTAAAGCATAAAAACTATTTTTTTAGATCATAAATATTCCTAAAAAAATTGTATTAGTCAGTTCTTTTCGTTAAGAAGTAGTTTTATACGTGTCCATCGATAATTGAAAACAAAAATTATCGAACAAATTTTAATTAAATTAGCTATTAAAAAGAAGCTGGTGATTCTTTAAATTCGACAAAAAATTATGTTTGTAGTGAATTTAATTTCCTACAAAACCATGCCAAGGGTTTTTTCATATTTGGTATATTGAATTTTCTATAACCAAAAAATAAGTGAAAAAAAAAACTCTTTTTGGCGAGCGCTAATTGAAAAATGAAGATAAAGCGCTCAAATTTTGACACAATTTTTTTTTCGTAACTCTAAACGAAATTTTGATATGGGACCGAAAAAAAAAAAATCTTCGATTTATTTGGCACAGTTTAATATATATAAATATATGAAATATATGAAAAATTGATGTGGGTACTCAAATAAAAGGTTTCGATGAGCGTAATGTCGAGGTGAGCTTATATCTTTAAAAATGTCAATAGTAGACAAGATAGCAATGTCAGTTCTTAATTATTGACATTTTTTAATATATAAGCTCATCCTGATGTCACACTCACCAAAATCTTTCATTTAAGTACCCACATGCATTTTTGATATATTTTTGATTTATACATATATATAATATATATAAATATATGATATATATGAAAAATTGATATGGGTATTCAAACGAAAGGTCTCGATGAGTGTAATGTCGGGATGAGCTTATATCTTTAAAAATGTCAATAGTTAACAAGATGAAAGGTCATTTCTTAATTATGTGTCTAGAAATTAAGCATTTTCGAATACAGCCTAAATACTTATCATGATAAATTGACTATCGATGAGAATGATATGAAACCTTAAAAAGGCGCAAATTCAAGTCAAGACCTTTGCAATGACACTAAATTTCACTAAAACTTGTTCCAACTCTTGAAACAAGTATATATTTTTGAAGAGCTCAATATTCTTGGTTTGAGTAGAAAAATTTTTGATTTAAGAAAATTTTTCTTGATTTAAGTAAATTTTACTTCATTCAAGAATTTTTCATCTTAATTCAAGACAATTACCCTCTTCAAAATTATATTCTTGATTCAAGAATTTTTCTCTTGAATCAAGTTAATTTATTTTTCTGTGTGTGGGAATTAATTTATACTGATTTTACTAATTACAATCGCCGGATAGTTGCATTTATCATCTTAACTTTGCAAAAATTAATAACCATTCTGCATAGTAGAAGCTACAAAATAAGAATGGTTACCATTAACATAAAATTCTCTCCGTATGGTAATCGGTAGCCTGCACCGAAAAAATCGGTAGACTCTACCGAAAATAATCGGTATCTGCTACCGACTTTTTTCGGTAGCAGCTACCGATTTTTTTTCGGTAGCAGCTGCCGATTTTTTCGGAAACCTCTGGCGAAAAAATCGATAGCCTCTACGCGAAGTTTTACGCGATATAACCAGAAAAATTAATCGATTAAATCGGAGACTTCACTGAGTACAGTACAAAAATAATTTAGTATACTTTGAAGGATATTGACTATAGTCTGAAATTTTTTTTCACTACAAATACCACGGAGTATACTATACGAGGATGTACAGTGGGTTATTGTTCTTTCCGTGTTGATAAACAATAATTTTTATTCAATCTTAAAAATAGAGTTCCGCGCGATTTTTGTCACACGGCCGCGCCGATGCTAAAATACGACGGCAATTGCGCGGAACCCTATTTTCAACATTAAATAAAAATTATTGTTTTCCAAGCTAGAGTTCCGGGAGTCAAGACTTTTTTTCAGAAATTTTCTCCTCTTTAAGGATCTTTTTTCCGATTTTTGATATCACCAATAGCTATTTAGTTATTTACAAAAAACTGAGATTTTTTATTTTGGTTATGTTATTTGTTAATAAAAAATTAAAATTTTCATCAAAAAAATGAAAAAAACAACAACATTATTTTCAGAATTTAATTCCGCATCGAATGAGTGATTGTTCATATTTTTATCACAATTTCTAAGATTTTTGTTAACAAATTTACACAGGGTTCTCACAAAAATTTCCGTTATTATGTAACATGGTAATGGTTACCATTCTACATAGGAATAAGTTCTATACTTTTCTCTCCGTGTAGCTCTACGCTTTTTCTATCTCTCATATTAGACCTCAGCATGTCCCACCCTACACTTCATTTTCTTCCCACATATTTTTCTATTTATAATCACTGAAAAATATTGGTGCGTGCCGGGATCGAACCCCGGTCCCACACTTTCGAAATGCGGGTATCGAGCTGATCAGGCTACTGCCAGCCTCTAGTAATGAATATTTTATTTCTAATCTTTAAGACCTTTAGATCAAAAAAATTTTTAATTTTTATTCCAAGTAGAACATTTTTTCATTAAAAGAAAAAGTGCCACTAATAGGGGTTAAAGGTGCCACTAATGGGGTTTTTTACCATAGGCATAAAGTACATGTAGGCATAAGTACATAGACAAGTCGGGGTACAGCCATCGACCGACTATTTCTCTTAAGAAAAATTTCTTAACTATTAAGAAATCTTTTTTGGTGGTAAGAAATATTTGTTTCAATCTAACAAGGCTTTGTTAGGATTAAGAATATGTCTTAAATGTAAAGAAGTAATTTCTTTTATTTTAATAAGTATAATATATTTTTAATTATTAAGAAATATTTTTTATTTTCTGAAAAATCACTCAAAAAATTTTTATGAAATCAATTCCTTACTCCCAAAGAAATCCTTCTATCAGTATAAAATAGCAATTATTATAACTTATAATTATCTTCTTTCCTTATATCATCGAAAATCATTCACAAGATTATAAATTTTTACCGTCGCAGTATAACTATTTTATTCCGCGTCAAAATTGAAGTTTCTTGATACTTAACCTTGATTGATCGTGACCTCAGAAGAAAGTAGGTTGATCATCAAAGTAACCTGTTTGTTAAAATCTTTTATATTAATCATCTGATGGACTTTGCCTATTACATCCGGCTCCAATTACTTTAAATTGGTTCGAGCATTTCTACCCGTTGGTAAATTAAATGCTTATAATTTACATCGAGCGTTAATGAATTGAAGTATTTTACTTATAAATATAAATAGTTTTGTTCTTGGATTCTTGGGAGAGGAAAAATTTTTTAAGTTATAAAAAAACATTTCATTTTATTCTCTGTAAAATGGTAAAATTAAAAGAATACAACAAATTTTTTTGACGAATAATAAAAATGATAATGATCGAAAATTACGGAGGAAAAAATTAATATTGTCATTACAATGGTTAGTTATAAATAGTTTATTAATGATGACAAGTGATAGAATTCTTGAGAGTTGTTTAATTTAAAAAAATGATAATGATAATCATAAATGATTGGTTATAATTTATCGTTATATAACAAACATTGATGCGTTTATAATAATAATAATAATAATGATAATTTATTTAATGTCGTTTATCACGTTTATTTAATCGTAAAACCCATTGAATCGTGTGGAGTATGTGCATGCACTCACATATATTATAATATAGACAGTCACACGACTATTTCAACAATTTGCGTGTCATATTTCCGAATATATAAATGCCAAGCTCTTGGAATATGACGTTTTATATGACACTTGACACTGATTCCATTTTATTGTTGCTAACGCAAACTTATTTTTGCTTTAAACAAAACTCACTTACTCTAAATATATTCATATCTTCATCTATATTAAATCTATATGCATTTATTAAACTACTCTATTATTTTTCCGATTCGTAATGAAGCACTTATTACAAATCTAAATTCAAAAATGAATAAAATCTAAAAAGCTAACTATTATTTACAATAAGACACTTTCGTTAAGTACGTTATTAAATAAAAAAAAAAAAAAAAAAAAAAAAAAACGATTACCGTACACAATAAAAAAAAAAAAAGTTTGATATTATTGACAGTAAGCATTCAAGTTTTCGTATAATTTTTTTTTTCATGGTAGCACTGATGAAGCATATAAAGTACATGGTGTAGAATAAAATTAGCTTCATGTAAAATTCAAATTCATTTTGTAGATATTATTGATTATTATTCCGGATGTACAAATCTTGTTCAGATCGACTATATAATAATTCGAAAGGTTCGAAATATTAGATTCTTTCGAATTATTCAGACTCATACGTTAGAAGAAATCATCAGAAATAAGATGAACTTAAAAAATACCTGTATGAGCACGATTAGACATAGGATGGCGAATTTCTTTTTTTTCTTTCTTTTTTTTTTTTTTTTTGGAATCTTACGCGCCAGCCTTCAGGCCTAGACACGTGGAATTCTTATGTCCCTTCCTACTATTTATAATACCATATATACCTCCTTTCCGCGGCGGTGACCGACTTACAGTCTGTACCCGCATTTGCCTGTGCCCCGCCTCTTAGCACAGTGACCACGAAAACCACAGAAACCTGGCCAGGGTACAGTCGGCAAGGGAGGAAGCCTTGGAAATCGCAGAAAAATTGCGACTGCCAGGGCTCGAACCTACGCCTGAGCGACTGTTGTACGGGCAGTTTAAGACTTAAACCGCTCGGTCACGCAGTCGCTGGATAGCGAATTTCAACAGTTTTATTATTTTTGGCCCCTCCACACCCATGAGACTTTCTTTTATCGATGAATATATCTGTGGACAGGAAAAAATACTCTTTTTCGACTTTAGAAAAGTACATCAAGTCAAAGAAAAACCTGGAAAAATTCCGGTGGAAAGATTTCTTCTATCTAGAATCGTGATTTTGAAAAAATTAATTTTATGGACTTTTCTATGATTTCTAATCTATCTAAAATGTCTTTTCTGACGTATAAAAGGTTGTAAAATTGAATTTCTTAAATTTCGAATCGATATCTATCGCAAAAAAATTTTGTCGTTACTTTAAAGAAGTGAGATAATGACAAACTCCACTTTTTAGATTAAAGATTTCAGAAAATTAATGTCAGAGATTTTTCTATGATTTTTCATACTTTTTTTATATGTTTTTCAACACGTCAACAGTTCCAGAACTGAATCGTAAAAATTTCAGATTGTCATCTGAAAGTAAAAAATTTTGTCATAACTACACTGAAAAAAATAATCGGTAGAGGCTACAGATTGGTAATCGGTAGAGGTTACCGATTTTTTTTCGGTAGAGGCAACCGATTAAAATCGGTAGAGGTTACCGATTTTTTTCGGTAGCAGCTACCGATTTCTAATCGGTAACCTCTACCGATTTTAATCGTTTGCCTCTATCGATTTTAATCGGTAACCTCTACCGAAAAATCGGTTACCTCTACCGATTTACATTTACCGAAAAAATAGTTTTTGGTGCCTATAACTAAAGTATAAATGACATGTCAACATGATTTTCATGTAGTAGTAACATAATTTTCATGTGGCAGGCAATCCTTTATTTATAAATTGATGTAACGTTTTCATTGATGTCGCCTTTTGTTGCTATTGCAACCACTTTGGCAACGATTACCATTATGAGAACGGTTAGATATTATTAATTGAAATTTGTAAAAATATTGATTTATGAAATTTTCGATGATAAACATTTTGTCCGAAACGTACTCAAACGACACGTCTCAATGAGAGTAACATCAGGATGCGTTTATATTTTAAAAAATGTCAATAATTACGAAATGACGTTGTATTTTGTCCACTAATGATATTGTTGACGATTTAAGCTTATCCTGGTGTTACACTTATCGAGATCTTTAATTTGAGTACCCACATCAATTTTTCATATATTTATATATATCATATATATGTATATATGAAAAATATATCAAAAATGCATGTGGGTACTCAAATGAAAGCTATTGATGAGTGTAACATCAGGATGAGCTTATATCTTCAAAAACGTTATTAATTAAGCAATAACCGTGTATCTTGTGAACTATTGATATATTTTAAAATATAAGCTCATTCCGATGTTACACTCATCGAAACCTTTCATTTGAGTAGCCACATGAATTTTTTTTTATATTTTATATATTTTACAAATATATATTATATATATGTATATATGAAAAATATATCAAAAATGCATGTGGGTACTCAAATGAAAGCTCTTGATGAGTGTAACATCAAGATAAGCTTATATTTTAAAAAATGTCAATAATTAAGAAATGACATTGTATCTTGTGAAATATTAACATTTTTAAAGATATAAGCTCATCCCGATGTTACACTCATCGAGACCTTTCATTTGAATGCCCACATGAATTTTTTTTATATTTTATATGTTTTACAAATATGAAAAATATCATACATATGAAATGTATGAAAAAAATTGTGTGTGTACTCAAATGAAAGGTCTCAATGAGAGTAACATCAGGATGAGTTTATACTTCAAAAAATATCAATAATTAAGAAATGATGTTGTATTTTGTCCACTAATTATATTTTTAACGATAAAAGCTCATTCTGGTATTACACTTATCAAAACCTTTCATTTAAATACACAGAAAGAATGGTTCACTTGAACCAAAAAAAAATTTTATTGCTAATTATTTTCTTGGGCGAAAAAAAAAATTTTTTTTTGACACAAGAAATTTCACTTATCCTAACAAAATTAATTCTCTTGCTTCAAGAAATACGTATCTTGATCGAAGACAATTTATTTAAATCAAGAAAATTTTCTTGTTTTGAGAAAAATTTTCTCTTGCTCCAAAAAATTAAATATCTCGATAATAAATTTTCATTAATATTTTTATTGACAAACATGTCAAATGGGAAGATCAAATAATATTGAACCATTTTCTTTCATTCAATATGTATAATTGCATGCTAAAATAATCTAAAATGGGTATCAAATATTCAAGAGAAAAATTTTCTCAAGGTGAGAAAATTTTTTTCTCAGCTGAAGTAGGTAGCGCTGCTTCCCTAAAGTATCTAAAAATCTTGATCCAATATAAAAATTTATAGTTTCAAGTATTTATGATAATTTGAATTAAGAAAAATGATTTCCACCAAGAATAGAATTTCAAGAAAAATTTTTACTTCGGCCAAGACAACTTCGGTCTTCCTTCGGGCACCCGAAAATTTACTTGAGCCAAAAATTTTATTCTCCAGTCAAGAAATCTTTTTTTCTGTGTACTCACATGAAATTTTTATATATTTTATATATTTCATAAATATGAGTAATATCGTACACAAAAAAAAAGATTTCTTGATTGGAGAATAAAATTCTTGGCTCAAGTAAATTTTCGGGTGCCCAAAGGAAGAAATTCTATTCTTGGTGGAAGTAATTTTTCTTAATTCAAATTATCATAAATACTTGATACAATAAATTTTTATATTGGATCAAGATTTTTAGATACTTTAGGGAAGCAGCGCCACCTATTTCAGCTGAGAAAAAAATTTTCTCACCTTGAGAAAATTTTTCTCTTGAATATTTGATACCCATTTTAGATTATTTTAGCACGCAATTATACATATTGAATGAAAGAAAATAGTTCAATATTATTTGATCTTCCCATTTGACATGTTCGTCAATAAAAATATTAATGAAAATTTATTATCGAGATATTTAATTTTTTGGAGCAAAAGAAAAATTTTCTCAAGACAAGAAAATTTACTTCTGTCAAGAACTTAATTTTTTGGAGCAAGAGAAAAATTTTCTCAAAACAAGAAAATTTTCTTGATTTAAATAAATTGTCTTGGGTCAAGATACGTATTTCTTGAAGCAAGAGAATTAATTTTGGTGGAATAAGTGAACTTTCTTGTGTCGAAAAAAAAAATTTTTTTTCGCCCAAGAAAATAATTATCAAGAAAAATATTTTCTTGGTTCAAGTGAACCATTATTTCTGTGTATATATAAAATCCTATTTTAAAAAGTTAAAAAGCTTATATCGTTAAAAATATCATCAGTGGACAAAATACAACGTAATTTCCTGATTATTGAAATTTTTTAAGATATAAGCTCATCCTGATATTACGCTCATCGAGACCTATCATTTGAGTTCGCTTCTGTCAAAATGTTAATCATCGAAAATTTAATTAATCAATATTTTTAAAAATTTTATTCATTATTATCTAACCGTTGCCATAGTAATCATTGCTAAAGTGGTTGCCAAAACAATGAAAAGCGACAACTATGAAAACGTTGCATCAACTTTTTAATATAGAATTGCCTGCCACATGAAAATCATGTTACTGCCACATGAAAATCATGTTGCTGTCACATGAAAATCATGTTGATATGTCATTTATGCTTC
>NC_058161.1:8829454-8918196 GCF_020080835.1 Cotesia glomerata | reverse complement strand
GTAATGAGCCCCAAAAAATATTTCTTCGGTAAATGTAAATCTGTAGAGGTTACCGATTTTTCGGTAGAGGCTACCGATTTTTCGGTAGAGGCGACCGATTAAAATCGGTAGAGGTTACCGATTGGAAATCGGTATCTGCTACCGAAAAAAAATCGGTAACCTCTACCGATTACCAATCGGTAGCCTCTACCGAAAAATCGGTATCTGCTACCGAAAAAAAATCGGTAACCTCTACCGATTACCAATCGGTAGCCTCTACTGATTATTTTTTTCAGTGTAGGGATATGCGAATCTTGTTCGAATCGAATATTCGGAAAATTCGGATACCATTTGCAGGATTCGAATCCTTCTAGCTAATCGAATTTTTTGAATATTTGACTCGAATTTTGAATCGAGTTATTCGATTCGATTTAATTAGAATAATTCAACTTCCGACTATTTGCATACCACTTATAATTGTTACTTTTTATATATTTTAATAAATTTCTGGTTGAAAACAATAGCTAATTGAAGTTTGAAAGTTTTCCCAATGGAAATATGTGTCAATAAAGAATATTTATGCAGCAAATGTGTGTTATTTCTTTGCGCAAAAATATGTTTACCTAAATGGTTAGATATGTTGACCCAAACGTCGAATGTGTCAACATATGTATTGTGGCGTTTATGTGGACATATGTGTCAACATATATAAAGCTTATCAAATACTTTTTTTTGTGCACATATTTGTTCCCACATGAACAAATATATTATTTTTTTATGTCCTTGAATTAAAAAATTAGAAGCTTTAAACATTTGCAAAAAATGTTTTTGTTATCATTATTTCTCTCTCTTGTTTATCTCGAGTTCAATTTAATTACTAATACTAAAATTGGACACTAAATTCAAAAATTTATTTATAAACAGCTTAAAAATAAACAACTTCAATAATTTATCCGAGCAAAGTAGACTTGTATTATATTCGATTGTCGCCTGCAATGTATCAATGAACATTTAACGATCGTTTCATTATTGAATGTTTCATAAATATTTTCCGGCGATCGTCAACCAAAGATAAAGTAATAAAAGATCGTTTCAATATCAAATATTAAAATATCAGCCATTGAACGATGCTCATCAATATAAATATTTCATGAAAGTACAAAACTATCAAACTGTCTCATGTATAAATCATATGCGGTTATAGTTATTAATGTATGTATCCACTGTTATTTAACGTACCATAATGTAATGGAAGAAAAGCTTCCACCTCGTAACGTATACGTATTCATGCACGATCTACCTTAAACTATTGTCGATCAATAACAAAACGCTTATAAAGATATTTTACGGCTGACAACTGAATATTTTCCAACCAAACTTTACCGATAATTCTTCTTTTCCTTAAAATTAATTTGATTTGCAATAAATTACAGCTTAAAAAATTTAAAAACAGACTTTAATAGCAAATCAAACTAAAAAGTGGAAATTAATTTTGAATGATTATCAATGAAAATAAGAATAAAGTAATGAACAAAAAATTCATTTTATTGTAAAAAAAAAAGTATAAGATTCTTTGATTTCAATTGTTATAATTATTTTATTAATAGATATTTGCATAATTAGGATTATTATGAAAATATCTTTAAAAGCACTCTACGTTTTTTTTACAATAAAATGAATTTTCTCTTAATTAATCTATTCTTTTTTTTTAATCGAAAATCATTTTCTACTTTTTAGTTTGCTATGATAGCGTGTTTGTTAGTTATTTAAAGTAATATTAATTTTCAAATTTTTTAGTCTAATTAAAAATCAGAAACGTCAGATTTTAATATTTTATTTAATAAAAAAAAAAGAACAATATTTACTGTAATTCTATGGATGGATGTTTAACCTGTGAAATTAGTCATTTTTTTTGGTTCTCAACTCATGCAGGAAACCCCCAGAGTTGACAAAGGGGCCAGGCTTGGGCCAGTACTGGGAAACCTAGCTTCGGCGTACCTGTATTGGCCCATGCGTGGGCCAGGCTGTTTAACCCAGCCTCGGCCATGCCAATAATTATCCAAGCTTGTGCCAAGACTGGCTAACCTAGCCTTGGCGATTCATCGGTGACCCAAGCTTGGGCCAAGACTGGGCAACCACGCCTTGGTCGGCCCAATTATTACCCGAGCCTGGGCCAGAACTGGGTCACCCAGTCACGGCCACAATGATTACCCAAGGGTTAGCCAAGATTGGGAAACCTACACTGAAAAAAAAAATTAACTTATTTCAAGAGAAAAATTCTTGAACCAAGAAAATAACTTTGAAGAGTTTAATTGTCTTCAATCAAAACGAAAAATTCTTTAATTAAATAAAATTTACTTAAATCGAGAAAAATTTCTTAGTTTAAGAAATTTTCTACTCAAATCAAGAAGATGAAATTCTTAAAAATTATTTACTTGATTTAAGTAAATTTTTTTTTCTTTGTAGCCATGGGCGTTGAATGGCAACCAAGACTTGAGCCAGAATTGGGTAACCTAGCCTTAGCCATTCAATGGGAAATTCAAACTTAATAAATCATTAACTAATAGAATTTTAAACAGTAAACATTTATTGTTTAACGAATATTTGCTAACAAATTATAAAATTTAAAATTTATTATTTAACCAAGACAATTGCATATCGTCAAAATTGATGTGGTCTTAAAAAAATTAAAATATAATAATTTACAGTTGAATTTTTAATATTGATAATTTTAAACATGATAATTTATCATAAGATATTAAAAATATACAGAACGATGTACAAAGTTTAAAGTAATATAACAACTTGACTCTTTCATTTTTTTTAACTATAATAAACATTTGTAAAAAAATAGTTAATTTTCATCGAAACACAATATTAAATAACATAAATTATATAAATAATAAACCGTCACACTTCGTCACTATATAGATTTAGCTTATCAGAATAATAAGATGTGCATCAACTTATCGGTCGTACGGTGTAGGGGTTAGTTATCGGTCTGGCAAGCGCGCGGCTCGGGTTCGAATCTCGATTAGAAGAACGGATACGATTTTCACACTTTATTTCTTATAATTAGCAACAGTTAGGTTTGAATTTACTTTACTTACAAAATAAAATAAAAAAATAACATTCCAATAATTCTTTTTTATCATTTTTTATCAAATGGCATGGGCCAGACTTGAAAATTAACTATGGATCAGCCATGGTAACCAGGCGTGGGCCAGTCCTGGTAACCAGGCTTGGCCCATTGTTATCATCCCAGACTTCAACCAGGACTGGACCAAGCCTGGCTTACAAGCTTGGCCCAGAGTTTTACATAGTTGAGCCAAGGCTGGGCCAAGCTAGGCCCCGTGGTACTTTCCTCTATGGGAATACGTGTGAAAACTGTCAAATTAATCAGATATCTTAAAGTCGGTAAAAATGGTCTTGAAAAATTACGATAGATATACGTAGATACATACAGGTCAAGCTAATAAAAGCATATTAAAAGCCACTACTTAAAACAATGTTAAAAAATGATTGATATTAATTCTAATTAAAGAAAAAAATTAAGAACCTTTTTTTTTTTTTTTTTTTTCAATACGGCGAATAGCTAATAAAACTAAGTTAATAATGTAAAACCCATTGATATTTGCGTTCAAACATGTTCGAGATAACTTTCCTGACTAAGAATCGATTGTTTAGCCAAGACAAGTGAAGAAAAGAGGTCTGAGTAAGTATAAAAGACTTTGGCTTACTATCTCATTACAACTGAATATCTACGAGCTCTCAGCATTTCTTGCTCTCATTAACATTTTTTTTTACTTTACTATAGATATATTTTACATGGAAACAAATGAAACCATTTCTTTAAACTTGAAAGTAAAAGAAATAATTTGATCGGTTTTTAATTATACTATCGAAGTTTTATTTTTTATCATATCTATCATCAATTTTAATTAAGTGTGCAATGCCAATTACACTAATGCATAACTATTTATAAGTATACTGTAATTTTATACAAGCGCGTTCAAGTATTAATGGAAGGCAATTATATGAGAAGTCTCAAGTTTAAATTTCAGAATCCCAATTGTTAAATAGGTTATTCATATAAATGTTTCAGAATAAATTGTTTTAATTTCTTAATATTTCTTTCCACAGAACCTGAGGAAGTCATAATGTATGAAAAGTCGTTTAAAAATTACTCACTGAATAACGTTTATTTAATGGGTCTCTTTCCTTTGAATTGTTAATGTATTTAAGTTTACATTAGTGACTATAATTTAGTCTTACCGTAACCTGACTAGGCTAAAATAAATATTTATATTTTATAGTATTATAGTTTTCCGATTACTGGACAATACTGACAATAGAATTAATATAGTATTGAAAATTAGTCAAAGATAGTAAATTATCATTATAATATTGACTGGACACGTAGTATGAATAAATAGATTGATGAAGGCCAATTTATATTACATTTCCTGTCGATTTGCGTTCGTACAGCCTTGATAGCCGTTCGAATATTGGTAGTTGCGCACGAATTTACGACACTGTAATCTCATTTATAAGTCAATATCCACACTCATAAATACTTAGACATACTACGTTCGTATATTTGTATTTACATTTATACATGTATATATATAAATAAATTAATAATAAGATTTTAAGAGCATGCAGATGCAGAAGGAGTGTTGATCTCAGTGGGCCACGGCCGACTTAAGCAGCATAAGGAGTAGGAAGTGCTGCTAATATTTTATTAGCCAGGGATTAGCAGGCCTACTCATACTACTTCCAAGACATAACACATGTTTATGTACTCATTACCGTATTATTACCGACATAAACGTTAAAAGTTTTTTTTTTACCTTGGCACTAAACTCTAGTACTTTGAAAAATTTTTAAGAGTAATCGAGTTCACGCGTGAAAACTAATGACTCGAAATTTATCTGAGACATCTTTTTAGTTTTTCTGGGGAAAATAATTTTAAAAGTCATTGATATTGAGTTTTATTTTTTAAGTTAATAGTTAAAGCAATTTGAATATTTAAGTAATTGTTGCGTGAAACAGTTATTCTAAACTTCTCTTGATTGTTTTTGTTATTCAGCAAAATGTAAATTTTCGCATCTGCTGATATGAATTTAATTCCACTTCTTTCGTTGTATTTTCACGGTATGATTGTACTAAGCATTTAAAGTTGTAGATTCAATTTAATAATTTCAACTCATTTTATTATTTCAGTAGTAATTGCTGCAAATTTTTTTCTGTGTATTATTCTCTTTTCGTATGGAATTCATTAGCGTTTCCTTGAGAATTTTTGAACGACAACTAATATACTGATAAAAAAAAAAAAATAATAAAAGATTCAAGAGAAAAATATCTTTAATTAAAAAAGTCACTTAGAAAAAGTTTTTTTCCTTGAGTCAAATAAAAAAATTTTTGAATTAAGATATTTTTTTAGTTCAAGTAAATTTTACTTGGTTCAAGCATTTTTCTTCTTAATTAAAATCAATGAATTTCTTCAAAACGATTTTCTTGGATCACATTATATGAACACTTTGAATTTTTAAATAAAAAATTAAAAAAAAACGATTGTTTTTAAATTTTTAGATTTGATTATTGTAATAAAATATTCAACGGTGCCTTTGCCATGAAAAATTTGAGATGAAAATCTTTTTTTAATTGATTGATAAAAATTATTCAAATTAAATTTCATGCACTTATAATAAAATTAATTTGATTTACAAGCAAAAATTTTGAACCGTCAAAATTATTTTGAAAAATTTGATTATTTCGAATCAATTAGAAAAATTTTTTAACTTAAAAACTGCTCTTCATTTAAGTAAATTTTATTAGATAATAAATTTTATTTTCATCAGCGTATTTATTTCAGTTTTTATATTATTCATTTCAGGATAATTTAAGTGAATTTGTCAAACGTTGAATATTTATACTTTCTGAAACTAATTTGCAAAACGCGTGGACGGTAAATTCCTCGAAGGTGGAATTTTTCAGTGAAGAAAAAGAAACGTAGTAATAAAGAAAAAAAAATCAAGACTAAACTGAGTGCATTAAGTCTGAACGAGAATATCATTGTCTTGAGTTTAATGTCAATTAGTGGATTTGTCACGGCCAAGCTTCACTGACACCAACTGAATCCAAGGGAGAGGGGATGCAATTAAGAATGGCTTAATTAATTAATTCGTCTCTATTCTCAACTCTCTTGCAATGCTGACTTTTTAAACATTGTCCGTGACCCGTACCCTCTTTTTCAAACGCTTAGTATTTGGTAAGCTAAAACTACCTGATCATTCAATTTTCATACAATATAAAGTATAAAATATACAATTTATATATTTTTGATATATAACTAAAACAAACCACGAAGGAAAAGAATTCTATGGAGGATTCAGAATTGCTGCATTTTCTTTATCGCCTTCAAGCGCCGTTAACTCGCAAGCAACTTTTTTATTCACTCCTACGTGCTCTCGCATAAGTCACCTTCATTTAAAGTTATCGGACAAGTTTTTCCTTCTATTCTTACAAAACCTAAGATAAAAATACCCGCTAGCGTCATCATGTCATGAGATAATGCCTTTTAAATTTAAGTAGATCTGTCAGTTTTGTTTAAATTATCAACATTCTCTTTTTATTGAGCTATTATTTTTAGAATTCTTCAATATTCATTTCTCAAACGTAAATAAATATCTACAAATCCACTGAATTTTTCGTCAATTTATCAAAAGCTTTATTTTTTCACCCATAATATTTTCTTAATGTTCATTATGTTTCTTCTTCAATAATAGATTTTTGAATCTACAAAATCTTCAAATAATTTGTAAAAAAATTTTATTTAACCAGAAAATTAGTACAATAAAAAAAATGCTATTATTTTGACAAATTTCATCAGTATCTTTCACTTCATTATTAAATCCATTAATATCATTTAAAACCTTTGACTATTCATAAGCACAAAATATCACTGTTATTATCATTAATAATAATTATTATTAATAATAATAATATTTATTTGCCCTTTTTAGGGGTACAAATGCGGACCCCCGTTCCGCTTACAAAAAACACTTAAACTGCTACTTATACTTAATTTACATAACTTAATCTAATACTTATTACTACTATACATCCAACCCACAGCACACTACCATACCAACGAGACGGCGGAAAAAGAAAGCCACGCAAGGCAAAGAAAATACCGCCCAGCGTCTCACCCACTCAAATCTCCATCTATCTCACCCATCCTTCCGGACCTCCGTTTCCGCTGCATCTCCACTACTTCCTATCCATACTACTTATTGTGGCCTGCAAACCCCCATAGCATTTCGATCCCCATTAGCCAATTTTCCCCTTGTCCTTCCTCCCCCAACACCTGATTTCTCATCTCCTGCCACCCCTTTTCCCGACCTAAACCTGAACATATCTCCCATACATGATCCCAAGTCTCCAACTCCCTCTTACATACATTACAGAGCCTTTCTTCCCTACTCTCCCAATATCTGTTCCCTTACAAAACGTCTCTTAGCCTGAACCTAGCTATTCTGCTCCATCTATCTTCGCTCCAACCTTTTTTTTGAGGTAACCTGGGGTGCCTCCACTTTTGATAAATTTATAATCCCCATTACTTCTCGAACCTACGATCCTATCCCATCTCTCCCTTTCCTGTCTTTCGTTTTCCATCTTTATCATATCGTCTCCTCTCATTAAGCCTTCCTCCCACTTCCTCTCTACTTCCACTAGATTCAATCCTCTCTCCTCATATAAATCTCTTCTCTCTGCTTCTCACCCGAATGGTTGTCGAACAACCAAATCCTTCTAGCCCAATCTCGCCCGAACTTCCTTTTTCCAATCCCCCAAATCTGTCCCAAGATCCTTGTTCCTTTTACCACTCTCTCTTTTACATGATCATTCTGGTCCCCATTCGCCCTTATCACATAACCTAGATACGTGTATCTGTCCACCTCCTCCACTTCTTTTCCTTTCCAATTCCACCGAACCTTCTTCTTTCTATCTCCACCTTTTCTACATCTCATAATTCTTGTCTTTCCTACATTAACCTCTAATCTTTTCCTGTCCACATATCTTTCCAAGGTCCTTATCATTTCCCTCATTTCATCTTCGTCCTTAGCTAATAAGGCAATATCATCTGCGTAGGCCAAAGAGTACACTTTCTTCCCCCCAAAAAGGTCAACACCTCCCCATCTCCCTTTCTCCAGCTCCTCATCCAGGTCCGCCAGGAAAATCACGAATAGCAGAGGGCTTAGAGGACACCCTTTTCTAACTCATTTCTCCGTCCAAAACTTTTCTCCGAGCTCCTTTCCAACTTTAACCCTGCTAGACGTTTCCCTTAGTACTTCTTCACATCTCTTCACTAATCCCTCTTCTCCTCATTGCTTCACACAGTTCCTTCCCGTCCACCATATCAAAGGCCACTTTGAAGTCTACAAATAATATCACTATTTTCCCCCTACATTTGTCGATTCCACGATTGATCATGTAGTTCAGGACGTATATATTATCGATAGTTCCTCTCCCCTCTCTGAATCCTGCCTGTGATTCAGGCAATAGTCCGTTTCCCTCCACCTCCATCTTTAACCTCCTTTCCAGAATTCCAACATAAACCTTATATGCCGTCTGTGTAATTGTTATCCCTCTATAGTCCTCCACCTTAGTTCCATCTCCTTTTTTTCTTTATTGGCACAATCACACCATTTTTACAATCCTGTGGCCACTTATCTCCGTGCCAGATCCGTTGGCAGATCCTCCAAAGTTCCACTAATACTCCTTCCCCTCCGTACTTCCAAACCTCATTCGGAATTCCATCATCTCCCACGGCTTTATAGTCCTTCAACCTTTTCACCACGTCTCTGACTTCTTCTAGACCAATCTCATCACCCTCAGCCTCCTCAGTCTCCTCCTCCATGTTCCCGTTCTCCCCAATTCTCCTTACTCCCACTCCCCCAAGAGCATTACGAAAGTGGGTATCCCACTCTTCCCTCTTAATATCTCTATTTACTATGTCCTTCTTCTTCCTTCCCTGATTAACTATTTTCCAAATCTGTGCCTCCGATTTAGCGCATTTTACCTGATCCCACCTTCGGTTTTCTGCTTCTTTTTTCTCTTTGCACATTTTACCATACCTTCTCTTTTCTACCAGATAGTCTTCCTTTTCGATTTTACCCCCCCCCCCTAAACTTTTTCAGCGTTCTGTTCAGACTTCTTTTCTCTTCCCTACACTCATCATCCCACCAGCCAAAGGTACCACCCCTTCTTTTCTCCTCCTTATCCGATTTCTCCATAGCTCTTTTTATTTTTCTCTTCAGTTCACTCCAAATCTCTTCCACCTCACCTTCTGTCAACTCCTCTTCATAAAACTTGCTATGGAACTTTTTTATGCTTTCATTAGACCACACTCCTCTACCTGTCCTATTCTCTACCCTTTTGCGGACTTTTCTTATTCCATATCCCCTTGCCTCAATATCCACCACAACCGGTAAGTGATCCGAATCAGTCTTGTCTTCTATTTTCAGTCCTTTTATCCTGTCTCTATTTCTTTCATCAATTAAAACTAAATCGATCACTGAACACCCTCTCTCTCCAATGAATGTCCATTCTCCCACCTCATCTCCTTCCACACATCCATTCAAAATTGCCCAGCCTCTCTCATTAATAAACTTGCATAGGTATTTGCCCTCCTTGTTAGTAACCGTGTCCCTGGAATTTCTCAGCCTTACCTCTTCCTGGCCCTCCATATCTTTTAACCTCCCTTCTGTTCCCGTTCTTACGTTGAAGTCACCACCAATTATTATTTGTTTATCCCAAATTTCCTCCATCCATATCCTCATGAGTTCTTTCTTCCTATCCAAATCTTCATTAATATATACCCCTATCACCCACCACCAATCTTCTCCCAGTTTAACCTCCCTTTCCACCCATCCCTGCACATCCCAATTGCCTCTTTTTCCCACCTCAATTCCTTCTTTAATCCCCACTAAAATACCTCCTTTCGCTCTGCCCCTCCTTTTGGGAACTATCGCTTCCTGTAGTTCCCAACTGAAACCTCTTTTCCACGACTCCTTTATCTCTGACCACTTCTTACTATTAGCCCAAGTCTCCAGTAAGACCACCACATCCCAGCTCCTCAGACCTACCCAAAAATCTTCATCTTTATTTTTGACCCCCGCCTATTCCAGAAACCTATCCTGCATGTAACTTTCCCTCCACCTGCATGAAACTTTCCCCTCTCCTTGCCTCTCCCTCTTACATTTCCTCCCCCCTACCCCCTTTTACCAACCTCCACCCCTATTCGTTTTCCACCTGATGTTTCCATCTTCCTTCTGCTTCATCCCATAATCTCATGGATCCATTCACCCACATTTTCATGTACCCCACTTTCACCATCTTACCAAGCGCCCTTTCTTTCATAGCTTCCTCCAATAAAATCCTTTCCTTAACTACAATTTAACCCAAAATATACCCAACAAAATTCCAAAAAACACTCCGAAAATTAATAATGTAGCACCACCGCGTATTATATGCAACTAATCACTACAGCACCGGAAACGGAAGTCCCACTTCATTATTAAATCATATGCTATCAATGATGAGTGTAAATT
Organism: Cotesia glomerata; assembly: GCF_020080835.1. Lineage (NCBI taxonomy): Eukaryota > Metazoa > Arthropoda > Insecta > Hymenoptera > Braconidae > Cotesia > Cotesia glomerata. Next base: position 8,907,601 of record NC_058161.1, on the reverse strand, counting down.
AAAACATCTTCATTTCTTTGATAAATAATATAGCTCCTTTTTCATAAGAAAAAAATTGATTATAATTTTTTATTTCGTCTAGAAATGTGTACGTCCATTGACATGTTGTATTAATTGGTTTAGTAGTTGATTAAACTAAAAACTTATGTTAAGTAAGCTCTTGAGAAGATTCAAAAAATTATATATATTAATACAATAACTTATGAATATTTGCATCCCATTTCAGAAGAAACGATAAATTTACTGCTCATATGTCTGATATCATTTTCAAGAAAATTGTGAGCACTATCAGTCAACACAATTAGTTAATTAATTATTTACTTTTGTTCGTGTAAAATAATTAGTTAAGAAAATTATAGGAGTAGGGGGGGCGGGAGGGCAAAACGGAGTTGAGTGGGCAAAATAGGGTACCCTCAAAAATACTAAATATTCCTAGGAGGATGTGTGTGTGTGTGTGTGTGTGTGTGTGTGTGTGTGTGTGTGTAAACTTCTCATAACTTTTGAACGGCTCCACCGATTTGAACGATATTGGTGTCATTCCATAGAGTTAAGCGAAACTTAGACTTTCTCATAAATTTGAACTAACTCTTAAATTTAACCAGATAAATTTTGAGAAATCATAAAAATAAAATTGGAAATAAATGTTTTTTTTTTGAATAACTTTTAAACAGATGTAACGATCGATTCTAAAATCTAATCAGCACTTAAACTTGAATAATGACGTTGATTGATGTGTTAGTTCTAAAGAAATCTACCTAGAAAACTAGATTTAGCGAATTTAATCGACAATAACTTAAAATTTCCTTCAGTACTCCGTTTTGCCTCCCCCCCCCACCTTTCTCTATACATAGACTTACCATAAAAAATCACGAGATAATGCTACTGTCTGACGACAATAAAAATACAAACTAAGGTAAAAGCCCCAATAGATGATCATGTACCAGTATATGATCACTCCATGTATTTGTATACCTATATTTGTGAATATATATATATACAAATACATGGAGTGATCATATACTGGTACGTGATCATCTATTGGGGCTTTTACCTTACTGCTATCTAGCAACATAACATAATAAAAAAAATGATTTGGCATGGGAATGACTTGAATATTATTAACGGTCGATAACTTTTATTTAGAATATATAAAATTTATCATGTGGCAATGCTTTGACTTCATATAAAAGAAAAAGAGAAAAAGATGTACATTTTTTATCTCTCGATATAACTTTAGATCGTAGACTTAACTCTCTAGTAGGGAGAAAATTCAGCGATCATGCACCCTCTGTCGGAAATTTTCAACACTAGCTGTTGTCAAAAAATGATATTTGGGAATATATGATCACATCAGGCCAAACATAGACATATTAGGGCATATGCACTAAGAAAAAAAAATATTTCTATTAAGATAATTTTCTTGGCACAAGAACATACATTCTTTATAATTATTGGGAATATATTTTCTTGTCTAAAGAATGGGTCGAATTAATCTAAATAATTCTTACTTAAGCTTACTTCGAGTAAAGCTATGTGTTTGCTTACCTATTTCATTAAAAGGTAAATATTATATGATGAAGGCCACGAAAGAAAACCATTTGGTAGCTGAAAGAAATAACATCTAAACGAGTGTAGTAAACAGTGCAATCTAGGTGACAAAGAAGACTGTGATGTTTTTATACTTCCTAAGAAAAATGTTAGAATATAAACAAACTATTATCCCTTATTGAGTTCTTGATAATTATATGAGATGGTCTATATAAACAAAAATGTAACAAAGTTTGTAGAACAGACTGTACATCTGGTAAAAATATAATAATAATAAATATATAATGAAGGCAGATATTGATATTTTTCTGTCAAAAAATTAATAAATTTAAATGATTCATTTTAATAAATTCTTGAGCCAAAAAATCTTTTCGCAGAACTTATCAATTTCATATTCATCACAAATACAAAAAAAAAATTCTTAAATTGAAAATATAATCTTAAAGAATTTGATTTTAAAGAAATTGCCTTGATTAAAATAAAATTTGTGTCAATAAATTTTATTATTTGATCTATGACGATTAATTTCTTAAAAACAATTTTTCTTACTACGCCGGTAGAAAGTACGAGGTTCCGGCTGCGATTTCAAGCCGAAAATAGTATATTTCTTACCTAGGGCAGGAAAATAAGAAATGTCTCAGATTACATGTAATTGTTGACCGAGGCGAAGCCGAGATCGACAAACATGTGATCTGAGGCTTTCTTATTTCCTGCCCGTGGTGAGAATACTATTTTTCTCCTCGACGGAGGCGGAAAGCGGCATTTTCATTTAGCACAGCGGGCGAAAAATTGACGCTTTCTTCTGGAGGGGAGAAAAATGTATTCATGCACTGACAACGAGACACGAGGCAGCCGAAAGTCCGAAAGTCGGTAGTCGCGCTCACTTTATAACTTATGTTTATAAGCCTAACCTTACTTGTGATTGTTATGAATGTATCTGTCTTGTTATGTATCAATGATTTTAGGTAAAAACTAAGTTAATTACAGAAAATAAACATTTATTTTAATGAAATAAGACTTGTTTAATATTTAAATTACAAAAAAAAACGAGAAATATTTTTTATTCTGATAGATATTCTCAAATAAATAAATTGATTATTGAACAAATAATTATTTGAAAAAATACACAAACAGATTTTTTTCTTAATTTTTTTTTCTATGCATTTTACGATTATTATTTGATTTTTTCTTTTTTTTTATTCTTAAAATCAGAGTTAATTTATAATATATTTAGAACTTTGAATTTATTTAATTAAATTAAGATCTTTTCTCGAAAGAAAGTAGTAATATGATAGATTATAAATTAATATCTTTATTGACAGGTGTATTTGATGCCTGCCCCCGACCAGCAGCACTCGCTTCGCTTGTGCCGCAAATGTCAGGGACAGGCATTAATTTTTTTCAACGCAATTTTTTACGTACTTTTGACCGGATAGCAAGAAAACTAGTATACACTACAAGAGCAGAAATTTGAGAGCTCTGAACTACGCGCCATGATGCCCTCGGCTTCACCTCCATTAAATAGATTATAACGTACTCCTGATTATGTTAGCATCCTCGAACAGACAATAGATCGAACCCATGTTATTGTTTAGTATGTAAACACGGTTTCATGCATATACTTTATTGTCGACTAGTACTAGTAGGTTTTGCTCGTTTCGCCTCGAGTGATACCTTATTCTTGATCTCCATATATATTCATCTTCATCTATCCACATATACATAAACTATATTCCTATCATCAGCTTCTAGTCGCAACACATGACACATACATATAATACTAAAATGTTCGACGAGTACATTCGTCCTTACATGATACGCGACTTGAATGCCACGCGAATCGATCGAGTCAAGTTGCACCGCGTTAACAACTTTCCCGTTGAGATTCGTCGTCCACATCATTCCTCCTAACTGACGTTATAATCAATACTCGCCCACGTCAAATATATCTCATTATAACTGTATGTACATAAATGTATATGCATATATGATAACCAAATAGAACCAACAATATAGCGCTGGGATTGCATCAAAGTTAACTTAACTTAACTGCATCATGTAAAATCAGAAATGACCGCACGAGAACGCGGAAATGATGTTTCTAATATTAGAAAAGGAATCAATGACTTAAATGCTCGTTCTTTTTTTGCTTTTTATCTTTTATTAAGAATCTGTTATTTTCAGATTTAAGAACATTTAAATTTAAGTGAGATTTACGTTGAACTGTTTCCATTGTTTTAAATTTAATTCTATCCACGTTTTAAAATTTATTGAATTCAAAATTTCAATGGATTTTTCTTTTCTAAAGTCTTTATAATTGGAAACTAATAAAAGGCGTATTGAACAATGTAATGAAAAAAGCAAAAGTAAATCATAATTTTTTTTTAATAAAAATATAACATGAAAGCATTCAAGTTTTCAGTGCATCCGTGATTCGCTTTGCGAGTTGTTTTGTAGACACTGAAGTAAACGGGTAAATTTGCGCAGTATCTCCCAACGAACGAGCACGAACATAATCCTATTAAAGAATTACATTTCCACAGAATCCGTCTTTCGGTTCTATTCCGTACGAGCGACGTAAATGCCGGAATACTCTACACACAGTTTGTGTCAAACATTTATGTATTATTATGACATTAACTCTCTTCAGTTATCAGTCAATTTGTCTTAATTCATACTTTTTTTTAATCATCATCGGCTCATGTTCATCTAATTGTATGCTTTGGTGGATATCAATTATTCTTATTGTTACGAAATAATAAAAACAAATTCTGTTACGTTCTTGTTGAATTGAAAAATATTAAAATTTAAAATAATGACTTTTATGACTTTGACAATTCTTGGAATTATTACTACTTCGTTGGTGATGAATAAAATTCATACCCGTTAGGATGACGAAAAAACTACCTCAATACTTTTTTGTAGAGATATAATTTCTTACAAGAATTAATGGAAAATTCAGAAAAAAATTCTTTTCGTAGTTTTACCGGATAAAAACGTAAAACAAATTTTTTACGTGTCATTTAAGTAGGAAAATAGAAATTCATCGAGCTTCATGGAGAATTGAGATATCAAGCTGCGCTTTGAAGGGAATTTTTTTTATACCTTAGAGAAGCTTTTGAAATTATACGCAAAAGACTTTTTTTTTTTTGGACCACTCTAATATGTAAATGTTTAATCAACGAATTTTTATGGCTCATTTATAAAAACCCTTTATTAAGTTAATTTTTCAGAGAGATCTAAGCAACAGGTCCTCCCAATGATCTAGATGATTTATCGATCATTAAACGTGGCCAAGCCTAGAATTATAAATTAAATAAAAAAATTTTCTAGAAATAATGAAATTTCCAGAATGTAACAAATCATTTTCAATTTTAAGTAAAATTTTTACCAAAAATTTAGTGAATGCTTTGAGATGTGCATTTTTTCGAAATTTTTTACGTAACAAAATTTCCTCAATAAATTACATCGCTTTATACATGTTTCACTTCTCAATATTCTTTTTTGGGTATTTAACGTTGGTTCTATCAATCTTAAATCTCTGCGGTACGAGATCATGGTTAAAGAGTAGTTTTCTATCTTCAGTAACTAGACAGTCGATCCATCAATAGTTTTTAACGTGAATGTAGAGTGTATTTTTAAATGCTTATTTGAAATTTTGAAACCTCAGAATTTAAATTATCGTTCACTCATATAAATAGCAGTAGTACATTGAAAAGAAAATAACTTGATTCAAGAGATATGTTTTTGATCTAAGAAAATTTTTTAAAAGAAGACTTTACGTCTTGATTCAATAATTTTTTGTCTCAACCCTTTAATATTCTGGAAGCGCAATGAATCTCAGTGTGAGATATTAGGGGAGAGAGCCAATCATAGTCCGTTATGCGGTTGTGTGAAAGACGGTTTAGTTGTAGTAGTGTGTCCATGTGTCCCTTTCTACTACTTTTCTGGCCCCCTCTCTAGAAAAAAGACTATAGCTCTCTCACTTAAAAAAAAAGACATATAACTCGAATTAAGAGTGGGGATTCAAGGCCGAACATTAAAGGGTTAATAAAACTCGTTTTCTTGTTTTCTTAGTAGAGAGAAACTTAATAGCTTTGATCAAAGTTAGAATATTTTTGTAAGATACAATTAAATTCTTGACTGAAAAACAAAATTTTCTTCAATTAAAAAAAATCTGAAAAATGGTTGACCTGCAGGCCATCCCTGGATCTTCTCGCTTTTCTTGAACTCGGAAATCTTCCAATCTGATAAAAACTCGCACTCTCAAAATCGGACTGAAATCTACAACTTTCTACTTTTGAAAATTATTAATTGTTAAAGCGGGAACTTAATACTTTCGTTTTCTAGAAGAATTCAAACTTTTTGGTTTAAGAAAAAGCCTCATCATCTTATTTTTGAAGATATAGAAAATAACAGAAATCCGAGCATTTTTGGAATTCTTGAAAAAAGTCGGTAATAACTTGAATTAATTTTATTGCCTATTTTAATTCAAGAGCAAGAAATTTTTTAGTTAAATACAGGTTATCATATTTAAAAATAGTTAAGTCCTTCGTTTAAGACTACAATTCTTAAATGAAAAATTTTTTGTCTTCATATGCAACGGTTTTATATTTTTCATCGAAGAGTGAATTTTTTAAATTGAAATAACTTAATAATATCTCGAAACAAGAATGAAATTTTAAAGAGAATATTTTTCTTTAAAGTTTTTTTTTCAGTGTAATCCCACTGTTTGTAATGTAGTTACAGATTTAACCATTTAAATAACAAATTGACTGATGATAAAGTAAAAAAATCTTCTAATTTTTTATTATGAAAAACTTTTTAAGTAACAATAAATATTTAACGTATGCAAAAATATATTTTTAATTCATTTTCAATAGCCTATTCAATCAAAACTTTTTTGCTCTTGAATCTTTTTACTTTAATTTTGACTGTCCAATTATCTATTCGTTAGAGATGAAATTATTTATTCATTTGTAAACCCAGTACTCGATTGAGGATTAACAAAAAATCTATCATGTGGCTAGTATTGTCACAAGAGAATTTTCATTCGGCAGAAATCTAGTTCTCGCGTGAGACCACTTTTTTCCAATTTTTTTTCTATTTATATTTTTTTTTGTATATACTATTTTTTTTGTATCATGAATTGTGCTTGAATCAAAGCAATTAGAGAGTAAAATAAAATATCTCTCGTTTTTACTTTTTATCTTCAACTATTTCAACCTTTATTGAGTATTTTTTCGTGTACTTTTTTACCGTGACCGAAAAATAAAAAATTTCGAGCAAAAACGCTACAATACCCACCTGTTGTATACAACTGGCTGTCCCTTATATACACTAAAAATATTGCATACGTACATACAAAGCTACAGTGTTAAATAACTATAACCATAAATTAATATTTATGAATTGTTATTTACTTTTGTGTTTGTATTTATTTGTTTTCTTGTTACAGGTTTTATTGGGATCTATGTATGCTGCTGTTACTAGTAGCCAATCTGATAATTCTACCAGTTGCCATTAGTTTTTTCAACGATGATCTAAGCACCCGATGGATAGCCTTCAACTGCCTTTCGGATACAATATTTCTTATAGATATTGTTGTTAATTTCAGAACAGGTAATGTCAATTTTTTAATTTAATTTAATTTATTATCATCTTCACTTTCAATAAATCGATTTTTTTTTTAACTTTTCGAAAGTAAATGTTTTCAAAAATAATCTGAGCATTCTAAATGTAAATAATGTTTTTCGGTTTAATGAAAGCTAAATCTCAGAAACTACTAGCCCTGATCTTTATAAAATATCAGCCACGTATGAGTTCGTCATGAACTTCAATCATCCTAAAATATTAATTTTTACTATTATTTTTATTGCAAAAATCACTTTATTTTTTTTTTGAAAAAATTTCGCTATTTTGTTAATCATAAATAAACATTTATAATTGTAGTTCAGGACGAACTCACTGTCACACTGAATGTAATGCTATGTACTTTTCTCACAAGTTATCTTTGATGATCATTTTCGTTTTTTTTTTTTTTTCACCTATTTCGAGAATGTTTTTGTTAAGCCTGACAACTTTTGTATAAATATCTAAAACGAAAATTTTGAAAAAAGTTCGTAAGAGTAGTATTTTTTCTTACCGTACAAAATAAACTAATCTTCTTACAAAATAAATATTTAAAACTAATTTGGTAATGACGATTCACGCAGAAAAAAATTGACAAGAAGCGATTTTCCACCTCGAAGTTTTTTTTAAATTTATTTCCGTTTTTCTAATATGACTTTGCAAAAAGTACACCTCATTAAAATGATCATAAATCAATGCAAAAAGAATCTAAAGATCTCGTTAACCTCTTTTTCTAACAACCGAAAGTTTCATATTTCCAATGAAACTAATATTTAGAACTGCAATTTTTATGAAAAGCTTTAGTCCATGATCGTAAAAAAAAAAAAAAAAAACATTAACATCTTTATCACTCCTCTCAAGGATAAATGTTCTCCTTAAGGTACTACTTTTGAAATCGTACTATTTTTCAACTCAGAATTGATAAATTTTGAACGTAACTGAATTACTTATTAATTAATTCAAAAGAGGTATTTTTAACCTATTCATGATGAGGCTAAAAAAGTAATCAGGTTAAAAAAAATGAAAATTAAATAATAAAACAGTCGATTAGACTGCACTTTATTTATATCACATAAGTTATAAATAGTTGAATTGAACGATCACTTGAACTCTTAAACTACACCATCAACATCTAGTTACGAATATATAACTCGGTAATTCGGTTCAGTCGGCGATCTTACAACTCTGAGAAATATTTTAAATTACGTAATATGAAATAGAAATGCGCAAATAATTTAAATAGACATTAGAGTGCATCCTGTCTACCGTTAGTTTACATTTGATAATATTTATTTAGGTTATTGTCCAGATGTATTCCTCTATTTATTTTGATCGTAATATCACTATCAGATTCGAATGATGCATCAAAATAAATAAAACTCTCAAATTTGTATCAGTTTTTTTTAAATAAAATAATTTAACAAAAAATTGAAAAAAAATTTTTTATATAAAATTTTTACGGTATAGTATAATTATTTTTGTTTTATAGACGGGTAGTAATTTTCAATCAAAATCACGATAATTGTAAAAATTGTGCAATCCTTGATCTATTATCATTTTTTCAATAAAAATAACCAAAAATTAATTTATTTTACGTCAGACTCACTAAAAATTTTTGAAATTTTGTGTTCAATTGCTATGAGTAAATTAAATTTTGTAGTAATTCTTTTTAATACATTGATGGCGAAAAAAAGAAAAAAAATTTTTTGTCAAGTAACTACCCCGGTAATTTTACCTAGAAAAATTTCCTTGATGTAAAAAAAAAACAAATTCTCGAAAAAAGTCATCAAAAAAGACGTAACAGAACCGACGTGGTCGTACCTGATACTTACATACTATAAAATGAATAAAGATGAGCTTTTATTTGGATTTTCGTTTGCTTACACTTGACACCACAGAACAAGACTATTGTTTGCCCGTTGAGCAAGACTCAGGAGCATCTTGACATTTCATTATTACAGAGGGATTAATTTGATGCGCCTTTGAGTGGCATAAAGCTAAATTAGGTCACAAAAAACAACACACTAAACATTTATTCTTATTTAACGTCCACGTGTGCTTTTTCATTTCGAAATTTAAAATTAAAACAGCTTAGACGTTGCCACAATTCCAAAATTAAATGCTTTAATTTACCTATTTTATTTTATCACGTTCAAGAGAATATTTAATAAACAAAATTATATTATACAATTAGAATGATAATAACAATTGTTGTCATATATATTATCTGATCTAAAAGACTGAAAAATAAGGTTGAGCAAGTTATCAGAAGCAGAAGTGATAATTTCTCTCCCTTCCTCCCTTACGTAACTTCATCCTCGAGATGATGTAGAGGTTTTCACAGCCGTTACGACCGGAAACAACACTCTGGGGAACTCCTTAGCAGTATCAGCCTTGCTCGAGTCACCACATACCAAATTCCATGTCTATTTCCAGCTCTGCAGCTTTCAGATCCCCGTGAGAATCCACTCAGAAAATTAAAACCGGTAAATGTCTGTTACTCTGTTCGATTTTTCTTCTTTTTTTTTAGGATAGTTACCTACGAATAATGATCAAATCTATTTGATATATCATTCTCGTTCGAATATAAAATAATTTTTGTAAAGTCAATTAAAATTTGACTCTTAATTATTAATTCGGTTTTTACCCTGATGATTATGATTACACGTCCTGGAGCAGAGGCTATGTTGTGTAATTTTCGAAATTTAATCTTGAATATGACGTCTGACGTGCATTAGATGGAAGATTTATGCGTCATTAAAATTTACGTTACCGCTGGACGATAAAAGTTTGAAATTTAGAACGACGCTGAATTCTAGTGTATAATTAAGTGAAAATTTATTCATAATCCTAAGATTACAATGTATTAAAACGACAAATGTATTAATATGTTACATGTAATATAGAATATGTAAAAGAAAGTCGATGGAACTATAGGTAGCTCGTGTTATGTTACTTTGATAAAGTTAAAGCTTCTGGTGGGCGTTTGCATGAATTTTGGTCGTGCTTAAAGGACTTAATCTTTCCTATTTTCGTTAAATTCTGTTAGTTTAAAGTGGATGAAGTGACTCGAAATCCTCCACTGAGATAAAAACTAACTTGAATTGAGAAGAATATTCTTCAACCACGAAATTTTATGAAACTGAAATTGACAGATATTCGAAAATTTTTAGAATTTTTTATAACAATTCGTAAAAAATTTTTTCTGATATGATTTTTTATGTCCTTTTATAGAAATATCAAGCTTCATATGTCCTTATATGATTTTTGTATCCAAGTTAGTGTCGAAAATCGCTGACAAAGGGTACATGATCGTTGAATATTATCCCTAATAGAGAGTCAAGTCCGAAATATAAATTTATAAAATTAAAATAATTTTTTTTACTTCCTCAAGGAACTTATTTGACATTGTTTGAAGTTAATTAAAGTATACATTTACAGAAAAAATAAAAAATAGAAAAATTATAATACATTTTTTTGTATGCTCATATATAGCCTTATATGGCCATATACGATCAGATCAAGCAAAATATAAAAATTCGCTAATATGTCTGGAAATTTTTAACGAGTCCACATGCAGGAATTGAAATAAAATAAAAATGCAATTTTTTAAAAATATTTTTTTTAATGCTAATCTCTTTGCTTGAAGATAATAGTTACATATCTGCTGATTTTAGTATTATAAAAATTTCCCTAAAAAATTTTTTCTCTTAATTTCAGTAAATATCATCAAATTCTCTTGAACTAAGACAAACTTTCCACTAAACTTTTTTTTATAAAACTTAAAAACCACAACCCTCATCTTTTTAATTAAACAAAAAAATAATTAATTTAAAAACTGTTACAGGAATAATGCAGCAAGATAACGCTGAGCAAGTGATACTGGACCCAAAGCTGATAGCGAAACACTACCTCAGGACCTGGTTCTTTCTTGACCTTATCTCCTCTATACCACTAGACTACATTTTTCTCATATTTAATCAAGTAAGTGTTTTGTAGAAACATTCCATCTTCCTCCTTTTTTTATTTTCATTATCTTTTCGCGTACAGTTCAGCCTAGCCCTGCTCATCGACCCAAGACCAAGTTTAAACCTTTTTTCTACGCTCCGATTTCATTCTCTAAAACAACTAAATAATTTCCCTCAGCTTCCCACCTTCCACCTTAAAGTTTATGTTACCTTCACACCTTTCAGTAAGATTACAATGATACTAAATTTATATCTCCACTCAGCTTCAAAGCCAAATTAATTAACGGTATATTTTTTTGTTTGAAACCTAGTTTCAGGACTTTAGTGAGTCTTTCCAGATTTTACACGCTGGACGCGCGCTTAGAATCCTCAGATTGGCGAAGCTTCTCTCGCTAGTAAGACTGCTAAGGTTATCAAGACTTGTGCGATACGTATCGCAATGGGAAGAAGTCTATGTAAGTATTCATTTTTATAATCTTATCATACTTTCAATTATTATTATATTATTATTATTATTATCAAAATTTTTCATAATTATTATGACTTAATGTTTGATTTTTTGTGTATTTTTAATATTTAAATTACAATACCTTTTTATTTATTTTTATATTCAATACAATACAACACTTAAGTAATGCAATTAAAAGTAAGGTAAAAGTCTAAAATCGCGAGTAGACGTCCTCCGACACTTTAAAACTCTCTCGATTAAATGAGTAAGTAGTACAAATAATAATTAAGTTTACTAGACAGTAAAGAGTAACTAGGTCTCAACTCTCTATACTATATCAATAATTAATATCTAACACAAAATTAATAATGAAATTAAAAAACGCACAGTATAAAGTATTATAATTTATAAAATAAAATTCGTATTTTATAAAATAGTAAAAAACAACTTAAAACATATGTATAATGTGTGTATATATTAGGGTGGTTAAAAAAACAAACTTTTTTTTCTCAGTAACAGGCTCAAAAGTTTCGTTTGGACATAAAAATGAGCCTGTGAATAGATGAGCTCTTACTTTTATTATTAAGATGCTCCGCTTTGCACTTTTCGATTTTCCATATAAGAATAACATGGGAAAAATTATTTTTGTTTCTTATGATTTTTTAATTCACAAACCAAAAATCATAAAAACAAATCGTTAAAATATTTTTATAGGAAATTGAACGCTCTATAGAAAAAGATTCTTATGATTTTTTGGTAAACTTATTAGTTCAAAAGTTATTGAAGATTCAAGTTCAACTTACTATCAATTTTGCCGATTTTTGTATGTTGCAACAGAACTATTTAGTTTTATAAAAAAATTTTGCCTGAAATTTCATGCGAAACATGAATAAAACATTCTTCGAGTTTCTAGATAATATTTTTTTTTTATTCACAAACATTAACAGAACATTTTATGATACATTTAAATTATATTAAGCTGTTTAATTAGAATTTTTTTTTTTTTTTAAACGTCTGCTATTCTGGCACCAAATATTGATATAGAATGCGTTAAGAAAAAGGTTATATCGCGTAAAACTTCACGGGATATAATCTGAAAAATTATTTCGTGTAAATTAAATTATACTCTGTTGAAATTTGGATTATGCCCACGGTGACTCCGCCAATTTTTTTTCTGGCGCCTGCGCACTTAGCATTATCATATCTATTATGTATTTTAAATATTAGGTTAGTCAAATATTGTTTTAAATAATTATTACATACATCAAAAACATTTAAGGAGCATTAAAGCACAATTTTTCCTATAATTTGAGGTTACAAAATTTTTTTTTCTTTTCTTAGACTTTTCGAACTTAAAAATGTTAGGCTAAGAAAAAAATATTTTTACATATCAAAATACATAAATAGTCACACACTCATATAATTCACTGATTATATTTTAATTGATGTCCAATATGCTGATTGACTATAACTCACAAATTATAAACAGCACTTTACGTGCAGGCGCTAGAAAAAAAAAATGGTGGAGTCACCGTGGGCATAATCCAAATTTCAACCGAGTATAATTTAATTTACACGAAATAATTTTTCAGATTATATCCCGTGAAGTTTTACGCGATATAACCAGAAAAATTAATCGATTAAATCGGAGATTTCACTGAGTACAGTCCAAAAATAATTTAGTATACTTTGAAGGATATTGACTATAGTCTGAAATTTTTTTTCACTACACATACCACGGAATATACTATACGAAGATGTACAGTACGGAAGCCTGGTTGGCTCACCGTTAACTTACGAAAAAGTGGCGCTCCTTTAGCTCACAAGTTAACTAGTGCACGAGTTCACTAGTGAACTTGTGCACTTGTGGAGGCGACGTGACACTATTAGAAACGCACTTTTCGAAGGTGCCGCCATTTTGGCATGCGTAAATTAAAAAATAAAGTCTTATTTTGTTATTATTTACGTTACGCTAGAACGCTGTAGACATTAATATTAGAAATTTTAATTTATTAATTGCTATTGCTGTAAAATCACTCTTCTAATATTGTCGCGTCGCCTCCACAAGTTTACAAGTGCAGAAGTCCACAAGTGCACGAGTCCACTAGTGTACGAGTCCACTAGTGTACGAGTCCACTAGTGCACTTGTGAACTTGTGGAGGCGACGCGACAATATTAGAAGAGTGATTTTACAGCAATAGCAATTAATAAATTAAAATTTCCAATATTAATGTCTACACCGTTTTAGCGTAACGTAAATAATAACAAAATAAGACTTTATTTTTTAATTTACGCATGCCAAAATGGCGGCACCTTCGAAAAGCGCGTTTCTAATAGTGTCGCGTCGCCTCCACAAGTGCACAAGTTCACTAGTGAACTCGTGCACTAGTTAACTTGTGGGCGAAAGGAGCGCCACTTTTTCGTATGTTGACGGTGAGCCAACCAGGCTTCCATAGTACAGTGGGTTATTGTTCTTTCCGTGTAGAGCGTTCAATTTTCAATAAAAATATTTGAATGATTTATCTTTATAATTTTTGGTTGGTGAGTTATGAAAATCAGAAAAAATAAAAACAATTTTTCTCATGTCATTCTTATGGAAAATCGAAAAGTGCAATGCGGAGCATCTTAATATTAAAATTAAGAGCACATCTTTTCACAGGCTCATTTTTATGTCTAAGCAAAACTTTTAAGTCTGTTACTGAGAAAAAAAAAGTTCGTTTTTTTTTTAACCATTCTATTATATATAAATACATGTATAACATCTAAATATTATCGAGCTGATCTGAAAAATCGGTCAACACAATTAAAGCAGCCATACCAAAATATAAAGAACAAAGCGGTGCTCTCGATCGGTATTCCATTTGATTATTTTACTATTTTAAATCATGCCTCTCTGTCTCTCTGGCTTTGCTTCGTCACTTAGCGCAATCACATTGTACGCGTTGTACAGACCAACGAATCAATCAGACACTTGCCGAGCAGTCTGCAGTCATCAAGATAAGATCATCATGCTTTTATTATTTTTGTATTATTTATTACTCTGTTTATTTGTTTACATACAAAGCTCATTTTTTTTTATATTAATATTAATGTTGATGTTAATGTTAGAATTTTTTAGTCTAATCTAAGAAACTAATAACAGATTTCTGTTCAATAAAATTATGATAGCAAAGTCAAGGTGCGTTATCGATTATGACAAATCGAATCTACCGGAAGAAACGACCGAGAATATTTTATCGAGAAAATTTCACTGGTATAAAAATATAAATTTTAGTGATGATAAAAATATTAAAAGTACATTTATTCAGTTTATTGGGAGGCACGGTAGTGTTTCGCACCAAGTAGATGTTTAAATATACACAAAAGGCGAATTTCTTTTTGTAGTCGTACACGGAAAGAACAATAACCAACTGCACATACTCGTATAGTATACTCCGTGATATCTATAGTAAAAAAAAAATTTCAGACTACAGTCAATATCCTTCAAAGTATACTAAATTATTTTTGGACTGTACTCAGTGGTCTTCGATTTAATCGATTAATTTTTCTGGTTATATCGCGTAAAATTTCACGGGATATAATCTGAAAAATTATTTCGTGTAAATTAAATTATACTCGGTTGAAATTTGGATTATGCCCACGGTGACTCCGCCATTTTTTTTTTCTAGCGCCTGCACGTAAAGTGCTGTTTATAATTTGTGAGTTATAGTCAATCAGCATATTGGACATTAATTAAAATATAATCAGTGAATTATATGAGTGTATATAACTATTTATATATTTTGATTTGTGAAAATATTTTTTTCTTAGCCTAACATTTTTAAGTTCGAAAAGTCTAAGAAAAGAAAAAAAAATTTTTTAACCCCAAATTATAGGAAAAATTGTGCTTTAATGCTCCTTAAATGTTTTTGATGTATGTAATAATTATTTAAAACAATATTTGACTAACCTAATATTTAAAATACATAATAGATATGACAATGCTAAGTGCGCAGGCGCTAGAAAAAAAATTGGCGGAGTCACCGTGGGCATAATCAAAATTTCAACAGAGTATAATTTAATTTACACGAAATAATTTTTCAGATTATATCCCGTGAAGTTTTACGCGATATAACCAGAAAAATTAATCGATTAAATCGGAGACTTCACTGAGTACAGTCCAAAAATAATTTAGTATACTTTGAAGGATATTGACTATAGTCTGAAATTTTTTTTCACTATAGATATCACGGAGTATACTATACGAGTATGTGCAGTTGGTTATTGTTCTTTCCGTGTAGTTTTCGAACAAAATTACCAATAATATAGAATTTCAAAAATTTTTAATTAAATCTTTAAAAATTTATATTTTGATTTTTTTATTCAATAAAATTTAGAATAATTACTAATCGATGATTTAAAAATATAAATTATGTCAAAAATAAAAATTTTTCACGTCATATCTAAACACTTATTAAACATTCACATTTCACCAGTGATATTCTTTCGGTAAAATTATTTTTAGTAGATTTCTGCGCAATCGACTAATAAAATTCTGATTAATATAAACTTAAAAATAAAAAGCCAAGACCAGGTCAGAGAGAAGCACGCGATATTAAAAAAATATCCAAACAATGAACAAGAAACATACAAAATAAAACGGTAACGCGAAACCGGGAAAACGTTTACTTATTAGTACAATTACAACGTAAAAACACTTACAAAGCATAAATAAATAAATAAATACAACTTAAATAAATCCATTAAACTATATTAATTGCCCAAGTGTCTGCTCTTTATTATTGTATCACGGTAACATTTAATAATATATGTGATTATGATTATTTATAATTATTAACCATAGTGCATCATACTTATCACTGCTGCTACTTTGTACTCGTTTATTACGGCACTTACCGTGTCCTCACATACCCTACCCCTGTCCCATTTCCCGCGACTGTTACATAGATTATTTATTATTCCTTTTATTTATATTTACAATTATAATTAATTCAATATATATTTTTATGTTTGTTAATATTTTAAAAACTAAACTTTTTTTTTTATACAAAAATTAATGAATAATTAGTAATATTATGATTATAATTATTATTACTATTATTATTATTGTAAAGAGAGAAAATTATGCTTGATGGTTGATTATATATTGGGCCTTGCGAACACATTACAAATGGGTTTGCAGATCCCCCTATACCAACAGCCGGAGAGACACTACGAGCGACGGGCTACACCGCCCCAACCAGACCGAACGAGCAAGGTGTGCCTGCCTAGTAACCCCAAAATCAAGGCCAATTGCCCTTTCTTGATTGAAGCGTTCGTTAACTTAAAAATTCATGTTTTTTTCTACTACGTACTGCCTAGATTATTTTGTGTACTTTATTATGGATTCCTCTTATTATTTCGTTTTTTTGTTTTGAAAATTTTTTGTTTTTTGAAAAATTAACAATAATCTTTGTGTTTATTATCGTTTTTTTGTTTAACAATAAATAACATTAATTAAGTTTTGTATTATAAGTTTGAATAATGTTTGTCGACTAGATAAAGTGTTAGAGTTAATATTTTTGTCGTGACGGAGTCTGGGCAACCGATAACGAGTTTTATTATTAAAAAAAGTTTGTTTTTGTTGTTTAAGTTTATGTTTTTTTAAACAATTAAAATTGGTAATTATTGTTCCATGTTAGTTTACGGTCTGCTTCGATCGATTAAAGCTCTACCTTTCGATTTAGAGTCAACATTAGAACCACAGTAGTGCATCGCGCCAATTATATAATCATACACGTGTGTGAGCGTATAGCGCGCACTTTTTAAGATGTTATAAATGATTCTTAATGTTCGAAGGGTAGAGTTTGATGTTAATATATTTTGTGAAAATATATTGCCTAGATCGAGCTCAGAACCTACGTAGTGTCCTTCTTAAACAAACTAATCTACTTGCTCGCATCCACGTGTCCATGCAACGTGGAGTTGAATGCAACTTAAAATAATAATAATATGAATATTTTAGTGAATTAATATATTAATTGTTGAAAGTTACTAATATTTTAGATAGTTAATAGTTTTAAAAACTCTTACCAATGATCCTGCACCTTGCACAGACACGATAATACCAGTCCTTGCCGATGTCCTGGGAACGATTTGTTGACATGCTGTCATGCTGGTCGGTTGGAAATGTTTTTTTTTTTCTTCACATAGGTTCAGAAAAGTTCGTGTTCACAATAGATGTGCTATTTACTTCTCACTTTGAATTTAATTTTATTCGATATTAAATTTTTTGGTGAATTTACTAATATTTTACTCATTTTTTTTCTCAAAAAAATTTTGCTAAATTCTAAATTTATTCTACAAAAAAAAAACTTATCTATAAGATTGATCAAAATTTGAGAAACTATTTTTTATATGTATGAGATTAAAAAAATTATTTAATATAATTTGGTATTTTCCAAAAAATGGGTATGTCAATTAACATGGATTATAAAAGAAAAATTTATTTAGCCGTTTATTGAACTATAAACCAATGTTAAATAAGTTAAATAATTATAATAGTTATAATGTTAAATAAGTTTCTTAGGAGACAATAGAAATTAGAAGAAAAATTAAAAATTTCTCTAAAAAAACCACACAAAACTTTTTTTTTCTATTTTATAAAACTAATTTCTTTTTCTCATCATTTTCAGAAACATAAAGTTTTCAAAAAAGTCAGTCTTCAGACTTAGTTTTTCCATAGACATCAATTAATATTTGAAAAGAAAGTATCATTCGAAGATTCAAAGTGAGAATTTTAGCGCGAGGTTTTTTCTTAGGTCTGCTTGCGAGTGTTGTTAGGTGTACAGATGTGTTTGCCCGTAAAGTTATTTGTTTATACTGTTAAAACAATTTGAAATAATATTATAATTTTGACAATGTGCCCGTAATAATGTTTATGTGACGGATGTATCCTGTTATATTATATTATGCCATACTAAATGCAATTCGCACTGTACATACAACATCTCTCCACGTATTAATATACACACCACACACACACATACATATATACATAGTACTATACACGTTAAATGCAATTAAGTATGGATAACATGTTTACATGTGTCGATTAGTCAACACACTTGATAATTTCTTCACGCAAAAGACAACATATATATAATATATAATTATCACTTTGCTTGCTGCCTCGTGTCATTCACTGCCTGATAATTGTTTCCAATTAATTATCGGATCAGAATACATATATGTATATAAATATAAATATATACATGTATATATATATATATATATATATATATATATATATATATATATATATATATATATATATATATATATATATATAATGATATATATATAGATATATATATATATATATATATATATATATATATATATATAGATGAATAAGTTACATACTTACATTAGTTCACATTATTTATATTCGCAATAATTAATAAATTAACAAAAATATATATCACTCTTAAATAAAAGCAATATTCACTTTTATAACTATTCTGTTATTTTTTTAATTAACACGTTACTGCTCTCTCCACTCATTGAAATATATATTTTTCTTGCACGCTCTACTACTGTATTATTAAAGCACAATTCATACTCTCCGTCTCTTGTTTTCTTCCATTTAAAATAATTACTCATGCGAATCAGATTCATGAATGTTTCGCATCGCGGAACCGTTACAAATGTCATTAGCGGCCTCTTATACATTCAAATATATCTGTATAAAAATGCGTCTTTTTGTATATATAAATATATTATTAAAGATTAATTATTTTAAATAATCGGATACTAAACCAGATAACGGGGTAATTAGATTCTCCGGTAGACTTCCGTCACCGCTGAATTTACATTTTTATGACAAAAAACAAAATAGTTAATTTCGTAACTTCCGGTGTGCAAAAATCAAACAACTCAAATAGGTGCCTTTTTATGTTTTTAATAACCCCGATAAATATTTATGCACTAAAACACCGGTCTGCTGTACTACTCCACTGTATGTACCACTTGTTCCGTTCCCACCTCTGTTGTTTTTTACAGCCGAACGCGTTTATTTAAATGATCATTTTTCCTAGGTAAATAGGTTTTTTTTATGGTTATAATTAAGTACTAATGCTTAATTTTAAGTGCTGCTGCATAAAAGAGAGACATAAATGATTTTTGTTTCGTTTTTTAACATTACATATAATCTCTTAACAAAGTAGATTTTTTTTTAACTCGAAGCTTTGAAAGAAATTTTTTAATTCAAAGAAAAACTTAATTTTTAACAAAGGGTTGTAAAAAATGATAAATATTTTTATTTAAAAAAATTCTCTAAAAAATATTAAAGAATTAAATATGCAAAATTGATCATTTTTTAGAATGATTTTTGAATGATTTCACAAAATTTACACAAAACTATTGGAAAAAAAAGTTTTCAACTTTAAAAACAATGGTTTATATTATTCTGAATATTTACTAAAATAACATTCCTTTAAATTGACCTACGAACAAATTAAAAAATACATTTTCACGTTCATTTTTCCAATATACCGGCGCCGGGAATCGAACCTTGACCTCCTGCGTTTAAGTCTAACGAGTTTTATCAATTTCAATACTTCACTTTTTATTGATCTACACCTCTGAAATATAAAACTTTTCTATTTCTAACACAGTAGTTTCAATATTGAATTACAGATAAGAAAATAAAAGTAATAACATTTATAATTTGAAAATTCATTACAAGCTTGGAGCTTTACAAAAAATTTTTCATTGAACCAAATATCAATTAAAAAAAAAGTTGTAAAACAAAGAAAATAGAGGTTCCATTCTCGCATCATTCAAAAAAAGCTTACAGTAATAATTTTTAAAAGTTAAGAGATTATAATGATGATAAAATAAGTTTAATTTTTTATTCGGCTTCTTTTTGTAACATTATTTATATCTTTTACATTACATTTGTATTACCAGCTGTCACAAGGTACATTTAACGCGAGAGCTAACCGATTCTTTTGCACATCTGGGTAATAACGTAAAATAGAACGAAAATACCAGCTCTTTTTTTACACTACCTTATGAGGGAATAAATTTATTGCTACAATGTATAAATTTACATAAAACACACAATAAACGTCAACACTTTCATTTTCACATTAAATATTAATCTTTATATACAACAATTAACTCTTTTATTTATTTTAATTTCAATGTTTATTAATTTTATAACTTTATTAAACTTAAATATAAATGAGAGGATTATGTGCAAGTTGACCAACAATTTTTTCAACGCAATACAAAAATACAAATTATCGGAAAAAAATGACATTAAAAATTATCTTACAGTAAATCCTCTCAATTTATTATATTTTTAACTAAAATAAATCATTTGGATTCATTCAATTATCAATTATTACTTTATCAATTTATCTTTTTATATAAAATCATTTCTAAAGCTTCGCTAACAAATCGCTTCCTCGCTTAACGATCGCTGAATAAGCTTTCAAATAAAACATTTCTGTTAATCAATGGTAATAATTAATTAATTACACAGATAGAAAGGTTGGCTTGACGCTAGAGAAAAAAATTCTTAATCAGGAAAACAATAAATTTCTTGAGTTAAGAGAAAATATTCTTGAGCTAACATAAAATTCTCAGTTTAAAAAAAAATTTCTTGACTCAAGAATTTGTTCTCTAATCCCAAGAAATTTATTGTTTTCCTTGTGGTAGTCTTGGTTTAAGAATTTTTGTCTTGAGTCAAGTTAACCTTTCTTCCCGTATAGTTAATACTGCGTTAATTAACAAGCTCTCAACTTACATTATTTAATTTATTGCTGTTGTCTCGCTGTCACTTGGGCGATAATGGTCAACTTGTACAATTTAATACCTGGTTAAATCACACCCTGCAATTACGTTTGTGACGTTTATTATTAAGTTAATACTTAAATTAATTATAAATTATAAAGCAAACACACTTTTGAGAATGAGAGAGTAAGTTACAATTAATAAAATTATCTGCGTATACGAAAAAGGAGAGAATGAAAAGTATATATTAAAAAAAAAAAACAAATTATTAACAATTATCGACATCTAAAATGATGGAAAGAGCGATAATGGTTTTAGGCTCGTTGCTAAATTACTTACTAGTGCTCTGATTCTAATACTTAAAACTATTATGAACTAACAAATTTTTATTTAAACTTTATTTTTTCTTCTTATTTAACAAAAAATTTTTATTTACTTTTACCATCATTTTTTTTCTTCATTATAATTTAAAAAAATTTATCATTTAAAGTTTTCCTTTCTATTTTATTTCCTAATGAAGTTTAACAGAGTTTAATAGTGATAAAAATAAACAAAAAAAGACAATAAAAAAATCAAGAAACTCCCTGTCTAACTCTTCTCTTACTATGTCTTGCTATGTCCCGGCTTTCTTTTGTTTCTAGATATTGCAGAACCTACAAAAAAAACGCACTGAGCGGAGGGGGCGCCTAAGCTCTGACAATATGAATAAAAAGAAGTCCGGTTTCAACAAAAGCGACCTTATTTTTAAGGTAACCCGCCCTCCTGATGAAGAAAAAAAATTAAACAAACTAAAACTATTAAAATATATTAGAAACTAAACAAAATCCAAGCAATACAAGCTCTTATTTCTAAGCAGTCCCAATAAAATAAATTAAAAGCTATATATAATAATAAATAGACTGAAAAACCAATGCGACTTTCCTCTTTTTATTTGTGATAAATAATACTGTATTCCGGCTCAATTTTTCAAACCAACATGGAGTGGAAAATATACATGCATATATCAAAGATAAACAACCTCTATATCGTACAATCCATTTTTATTATTCAATTCCCATCGGACAGGCTCGTTATTAATGCTCTTGCAAACTCACTTTTCATTTTTTCATTTTTGTTTTTATTTTATCTCAGTAAAGTTCCAAGTGTCGAATATTATTATGTTTGATACAATATTTGAATTATCATCCCAAAGGATAGAAGAAGCCTCTCTGCTACCAGAATTTTAGTTTCTCTGGACACTGTTTGTTATTAATTCCAAATTAACCGATATTGAAAAAGTTTGTTTGTTTTTAATGTTTTCCACCAAAAACTAATTATCATTAGTATCCAACTCATGATGCAAACACACATAACTTAGTTTGAAAATATTGATCACATGAAGCAATTTGGATTTCGATTAAAATAAAAAAAATATTTAAAAGTCTCGTTAAAGTATCTTCAGAAGATTGTTTTAAAAGACATTTCTGTTACAATATAGATGTACTCTCTCTTAAACTTTATTTTATCGACAAAGTTTAGAGCAAAAAAATTTCAAAATCTACTGTAATGAAGTAATCTAATCTATGATAAGTTATAATTTTCATTAATCAAAAAGTAATTACGCTAGCATAAAAATAACGATTCAAATGTTTAATTACAGTTGTAAGAGTAAAAACATTTATTTTCTCGAATAAATAAAAATGTCTAAAAACATAAAATCTGATAATCGGTCTAAGGTTGACTTCTCTTAACAATGACAATCTTAAAATCATTTTCAAAACAAAAAAACTAGACACCAAAATGATAAATTACTATCCGTTAATAAAAGCCTCCACTCCATGAATTTTGCATTGAGCCCGGAAAGGAATGCGCAAAAAGGGGAGATCTGCACACTGATTAGCTCGTTGGTTTCTACTCAAAAAAAGGGTTTATTTTTAAAAAACGTTTGCTTACTCCTTCCGCCGTAATTATTTTAATTTACTTTTATTTCGCTACATTAAGCAAACCAATATATACGTGTGTACATTAGTGATACATATGTATAAATTTGAATTTTTATTTTGTTTTCGTAACCAATAAGCAGCAATAGGCTATGCTAAAAATTTACACCTCCAACACGTGCCTAGCGATAAAAAGTTTTGAATATTATATTAAATTTACTTCGATGAAGCGGAATCCCAGCGAATTCGATATCGCTTGAATATCGTATTAATTATCAAACTTTTATTAACAATATTAAAAATAAATATTTGAAAGAAAATATTGTCTTATACTGTTCTAAAACTTCTTCTATTTCTGCCTGTCGATTCTTTTTTTCAAATAAATCTATCGCACGATTTCAAATCTATTTATAAAAAATAAAATTATAATGGTTATATTATATGTATATATTATATCTGTATGTATATATTTAATTCTAATCGATTGAATACAATAGACTATTTGATTTGGACAAGAAGTATGTATCTTTTGATCGCTAGACAGTGTGCAATTTATAAATATATACATATACAGTCGAGTCTCGTTATGAGTCCTATTAATGTCTCT
Organism: Cotesia glomerata; assembly: GCF_020080835.1. Lineage (NCBI taxonomy): Eukaryota > Metazoa > Arthropoda > Insecta > Hymenoptera > Braconidae > Cotesia > Cotesia glomerata. The sequence continues at coordinate 8,883,697 of NC_058161.1, read as the reverse complement.
CTCTGATATTAACGCGATTTTGGTTAAAAAAAAAGAAAACAAATAGAACTTATAACAAGACTCGGCTGTACATATATAAATTTCGATGCAGCGCACGTAATTGGGCGTCCCTTCTTTGTCGCTTTTATTCGTATATATTCATAAGTTTATGTTATAATAAATTACACCAGCATAATATTTGACGTTTTTGAGGATACCACGAGGAAAGTTGCACTAAATTTTCGTGGTAGACAAGTTTATTCATAAACTTTTAAAAGTATATATATATATATATATATATATATATATATATATATATATATATATATATATATATATATATATATATATATTTTAGATATTGAAATTTTGTACTATTCAAATCCGTATATGCTGTGTGTATGCTAATTTATTTGTCATTTGCGTGTGCGTGTGCTCAAATTTTCGTAACCAGCCAACCCGCATTTGCAACTAGTATTAGTTATTTTTATTATCATTATTATTATTATTCTTATTACTATTATTTAGAATACCTGTATATTTTTATAGACAAGCTTCATTGCTTATAATCTAAACGCTTAATAGCTTTTATTGTTATAGCTTGTAGTGCAGTATGCTTATTGCTTCAAATGCTCAGTTTTAAATGCAATGGATTATATTTTATTAACACACATATAATACTATAAAACACGACTCTCGCATCCATATTCTCACTCATTATCATCGAAGTCGGGTAATCCCAAGATTATTATAATAAAGTAACGTGATTATTCTTATGGTAAGACTTTTTTAGCTTGACCATAAAAAATTTTTACCGACCTACGATATAGTGTTTACGTTTTTTACCAATCACTGTTAACCCCGTGGCAGACTTTTCGAATCAAAAATATTCTAACTTCTCAATTCAAAGTTAATTGATGAGTGATTATAATTGCATATTCAAGAAGCGAATACGTTTATGTTAAAAAATAATCCGTGAAATTTAAATCCGAAAAGTATGAAACAAAATTATATTGTCTTAACACAAAGGCAATTCACTTATAGTAAATATTGTAACAATGTAAAGTTAAACGGGTTTGTCGAGTACAAAGCGTAACATCAGTTGATGGTTTGTCCGTGACGGTTGTTCACTCAGTTGATCATGTGTGCGTATGTTCATCCAGTTGGCACACTACATCCCAATATACAAACATACATACATATAACATGTCATACCGATACAATCTCAAAATCCAGCATTTAATGTGCAAATCTAGCCTTCCATGTGGCTTAATCATCATTCAGAACATCACAACAATGTGAACAGTCCAAAAGTCCATGTGTAATTATAATGCTCGACTATTAATAATACCTAATTAATGACTTCGTTCATCAACAATCATCGATTCAAACAATTAATAAATAATCATTTCATTAAACTACTTATTTTTTTAGATAAATGGTTGGTGTTATTCCATCTTGTTTGGTCGTAAAAAATCAAAATTACATTTTTGTTCTTTTTAATGGCAGTCAGATAATAAAGAAAGAAAATTGAAGAATTTAATAATTTTGGTGTATTAAATTTTTTACGAGTATTTTGAACAAACAGCAACAATCAAAAATCCAACACTCCGTTGTTTTTTTTTTGTTTCAATTGAAATGTTAGATTAATAATCTTTAATTGGCACGATAATACTTTAAATGGCAATAATGGATTTGTACTGATTATAAAATCAATATAAATAATAAATATTAACTTTTGTTTTCAAGTATAATTATTAAAATTAATGAATAAAAGCAAAAACAATATGAAATGCAAATAAAGAAGCATAATCTAAACGCGACCATAAATTATCAATGAAGGAGCATTTTTGTGATTTTGTGAGCAAAGAAACATTATTGAAAAATAATAATATAAAATATGATGGCAATAATTTGTATTATCTGTAATAACGAAAAAACAACCACTATTTACAAATGAAATTATATTGATGTATCTAGTTACGGAAGTTATTATAAACCTGTTATTATGTTTCATAACTCGTAGCCATCTATGAGACGCTAACTAAACCAACGAAAAACTTTGTTCTACAACCAAAAATGACTATAATTTAAAAATTAAAAAAAAAAAAAAAACAATTATTGTTGTTTTTTATTCTAAATACTTGAACATTATGAATACTTTGACCATTAAAGAGAAAAAAATAACCAAAATATTTGATTTTTCATCACTAAAAGTAGATGGAATCACATATCTAACAAAATAATTTTCTTATAATTTTCCTCTCAAGTGTTGTAATCTCCTGAGGAAGCTGCGTGAGCCGTAGACATTGTTCTACCCTTCTAGAAAACAACTCCTGCATTAAACCGTCACGAAATGTTATAAATTATTACCATTATTAAATATTAATGAGATTTCATTACTAATTATCAATTTTTATTATTATTGTTGTTGTTGTTATTATTATTATTATTATTATTATTATTATTATTATAATTAATATTTTAGTTGCGATTTGAGGCTGTAATGAAGTGCATTTGTGTTGTTTTCCTTTGTCTCGTCATAAATTCACAGTTTTTATTTGAATTAATTCGCCTAACGATTAATCGATCTCAACTTAATAAAAAAAGCAATTTTTTAAAAACTGTGTTGATCTATGCGTTATAGCTGAATTTTGCACCGGCGCACTCGGATGGCCCGCATTCGAGAATTTCATAACGCCCATGAGATTGATTTTTCGTAGCGATGTTTATACTAGTTATTTAATTTATTTTTTATTGTTTTTTTACAGTTTTATTTGCAATAACCCTTTTTTATGTTACAACTTCCAATGTAACGCTTACATATTTTTTGCTGTGGCGTTTTAACCAGAATAATAAAATTTTACTTTTTTTTTTATTATTAATGTGTGTTTATTTTTTAATTATTGTTTTTAATTAATATTAATACTCATATTTTATATTATTATTTACAGTTTGAAGCTTGATATTTACCTTGTTTATTTGTCGCAAGTGTGCTATTAAATTTTACACACACTTTAGACTTTTTATTTTACTTTATTTTATTTTATTTATTATTCCTGTATAATCATATTAATATTACCTAAAGTTTACCCATCATGTTTTAGTTTTATATAAATTAAATTGTAGATTGAATGTAGTTAACTTTATTCATTACAATCAGTCATATCAGTGAACGCTAATAAATTTATAAAGCCAGTTGAAATCATAAATGAACACACCTATGCGGTAGTTCTTTTTATTTTCAAATTAATAGATTTTTTATTTTGTTTCAATTTATTCTTTAAATAATTCACTGAGCTTATTTGCTGTACACATTTGCAAAGAATGCTTATTTGACCCCTGAATTATTATTTAGAAATGAGTTTTAATTAAATTAACTATCCTCCGTAATGTTATATTATATTATATTACATAAATATTGATTATTAAAGTCAATTGATGTCCAGATTTGAACAAAGAATTAATAATTAGAGTAAAAGACCCAAAATTTTTATTTTTCTTTTTTTTAACCAACACAATGATTATAAAAAGGAAATAAAGCTAACTGTTATTGTTGTCGGCAGTTCCTGAATATGGCGTCGGTGTTCATGAGAATATTCAATCTGATCTGTATGATGCTATTGATCGGCCACTGGAGTGGTTGTCTTCAATTCCTTGTTCCTATGCTTCAGGGATTCCCAAGTAATTCTTGGGTCGCGATTAATGAATTGCAGGTAACATAACTTCGTTTAACTATTTTTTTTTTCTAATTAAATTAAAAGCGCATTGTGGAAAATATTCACTCATGAGAATCAAAGCATTAATTTTACTCAGAATACCAGTTTATTCCGATAAACATTTTTTGCAGCAATATCCGTGATCATCTTATTCATTTTTATTCCGTCATTATTTATAAATTTATTAACATTAATTGCTTGTCATAAAATAAAGATGAGGATATTATCAGGTGTTAAGAACAAACCTATTTTACATTTATATGAGATAAAAGTCAATCAATGCTTGTTCAAAAACTATAGATCTTTTCAATTTATCAATTTATTCATATGTTTACTTGAATTTTTCCTTATTATTGTGTCATAACTTGTATAGTTGCGAAATTAATATATTATTTATCGTGGAATTTAATTATTGATTAACTTGATTTATAGGATGTATTTTATGATACAGGATATTAGAAATATTTAAGTCAGAAAAATTCGTAATTAAAGGAAAAAACGTAATTTTAGTTAAATATTTAAAAAAAAATATATATCTTATTAATTAAAATGATCAAAATTAATAAAAATATATTTAATATGATAAAATAGAGAAAATAATTTAAAAAGTCATTTTTCTATATAAAATAAATTCAATTTAGGATTATAAGTCATAATTTGTCTTTTACCAATAAAATCCACTCTTTCCAATAAAATTTATTAAATTTAACAATAAACTTGAAATGATAAAGTCGATTGGCTGAATACACCAATTATTGACATGTCAACAAAACCGACTGATCCTAAAATTGACATACCATTACTTTAATTATTGACAGCCTCAGTGGTGTATGCGCTATTAATCTACTGAATTGAATACAATGAATCAAGTATACAAAATAAATACTTATTTATCGTTCAAATCACTGTGAAAAAAAAAAAAAATTCGCGCACCAAAACATTGGAATTTTGATTTTTAGGCCATAGTAGAACATACTTACGCGCTTCGCGCTTAAGGCATGCAAAAAAAAAACAATTTGCCTACAGTTAATAATTGGTACCATCTTATGTATCTGCAAAATTTTTAATATTTTTCTCTCTAAAATGAAGTTTTACTTTACAGAAAACTTTATAGAAGTAAAAAAAATTGTCCTTTTATTTTTAAAATTTAGATTTTTTAATAAGTTAAAAATATTAAAAATAAATATTGTCACTAACGATATAATACTGAATAATAATATCTCGTAAAAAGAGTTTTATGACATGGCTATATATGACCTGATACAGCCATTATATATTTATCAGGCTATATATGAGAATAAAAAAATTATTTATTCAAATTTCTCAATCTTTTATTTTTTTTTTTTTTTTTAATTTGTAAATCAATTACCGTGTAGAAAAGTAAAAGAATTTATTTTCATTTTTGAACTATACACCTCGTGCTTAAATCTCTCGTGGGGAGAAGATTCAACGATCATGTGCCCTCTGTCGGAAATTTTCAACATTATCTATGGTTAAAAAATTATATATTGATATATATAACCATACTAGGCCTAATATGGCCAATTTTGATATTAAATCATGTATGGGCATATTTAGACATATCAAAAATTATATATAGACACATCAGGGCGTATTAGAAAATTTTTTGACGAGATAATATATCAGTGAATTTAATTAAAAACAAACATCCTGTTTATTTAATCCAATAGAATATGTTGTTTGCATTAATGAATAAAATGTCGTAGGACTCATTCTGGCTGGAACAATACTCCTGGGCCCTTTTCAAAGCAATGTCGCACATGTTGTGCATAGGATACGGCAGGTTTCCACCGCAGTCATTGACCGATATGTGGCTCACGATGCTCAGCATGATCAGTGGGGCAACATGTTATGCACTGTTCCTTGGTCACGCTACAAATCTTATCCAGTCACTTGACTCATCGCGTAGGCAGTATCGTGAGAAGGTAAATAAATAATTCACAGCACAACAGCAAGTTCTGATCTATTCTATCTATCCACCTGCACACTCTTATCCCTTATTCCTTATCCCTTATTCTTATCAGTGTTCTATACTCTATACTCTGAACTCTATAGTAGTTACACACCCCATATATTCATGTAACGCCATTGGCATTACATCGGAAATCCATTTATGTAAATTAAAGCCCGTATTTCAGAGCTTTAGATTTAAAATTGAAATGTACACACTGATCCCGGGATTTTTGACCAGGTCAAACAAGTCGAAGAGTACATGGCGTATCGAAAGCTACCTCGGGAAATGCGTCAAAGAATAACAGAGTACTTTGAGCATCGTTACCAAGGCAAGTTTTTCGACGAAGAGCTCATCCTCGGAGAACTCTCCGAAAAACTTAGAGAGGTAATATAAATATATCAATATATATATGTATAGTATACAATAATACTTGTACTGATCTAATATATAAAGCTCGTATAGAGGATATACAGCAGTTGTTATAGTTATTATTGTTGTTTATTACTCAACTAGTTTGAGCATAGTTACTCACTAAAGGATATATATTTATCGATATAACACCTTTTCAGGACGTGATAAATTACAACTGCAGATCGCTCGTTGCTTCAGTACCCTTCTTTGCGAACGCAGATTCAAACTTTGTCTCTGATGTTGTCACTAAATTGAGATATGAAGTCTTCCAACCAGGTATTATTAATAATATATAACTTTTAACATCTGCGGCAACATTAATCATACTATATTAATATGACTGAAAATTTTTATATTTTTCTTTGCTTTTATATTCGATATGACGGCGAATTCTTGAATCACAGTTTTAATTAAAAGTTTAAACTTTTCTGACACTATCTGCAAAAAGTGAATTTTCTTTTCTGAGATTAATGGTAAAAAATTGCGAGGGCTTTAAGCTTTTTGAAGTAAAAATTTTAGGTTTATTGATAACAACTATTCTTTAAGAAGAAAACAATAAAAAATTTTTTTAGTTTTTTTAATAATTAAGATTTTAAAATTTTTTATCATAATTTGAAATCAAGTTTTGTTTAATTTTTTTTTTTCATAACATTTGATACTTTTGATAAATATCTGATAAAATTTATCGATTATTTTTAATTGTAAATAATAAATAATACAACAATTAGAGTTTGTCTAAAAAGAAATCCAAAATTGTTAAGAGCTTTTAAAAAATATTGAAACTAAAATGATACTAAAACCAGCAGACACCTTAACATTTTTAGGATTTTTATAACAAACTAGCAGTTTGCCCCAGCTTAGCACGGGTATTTAACAAAAATTTTCGAATTATTTATAATATAAGATAGCCTATGTCACCCGGGGATAGTGTACCTTTCCAACAGTGAAAGAATTTTTCAAATCGGTTCAGCAGTTTCGAAGCCTATTCAATGCAAATAAACAAACAATCAAATCTTTCCTCTTTATAATATTAGTATAGATAAATTAATATAAGAATAATATTTACAAGAAGTTACACTGAAGATTTTTTTTCCAAATCTTTACATTTGTGGCTTTTTTTCCAAATATATATATATATATATAAAATTGTGGGTGTGTGTCCCTATATTTAATTTTGCAGCCAAAACTACGCATCGCAGACGAATAGTGTTTGTATGTGGCAATAAGTACAAGGCTCCCATCGTGCACTATGATGGTTGTATGTCGATAATTATAAGGGTGTAAAAGATACGAGGGCTGAAACATGTTAACTTTGAAAATGCGAGACTATCATTGATCTAAAATGTGTGACGCGCCTCTATATTTTATATAAATTTATAAAAAATTATTAATAGTTATTAAAAATAAAATAAGAAAAGGTTGAGAAAATATTACGAGAGAGTACGAGAAAGAGAAGACAGCCGCGCGCAGCCTACCCGGAAAAACGAAAGAGAGGGAAGAGACGGCGAAGAATGCCGAGAGACAAGCGAGAGTAGTAGGGGAAGCAGCCTGGGAAGTCCCGTAGCATAGTTCCCGCGCGCACCGTGAGGCAGCGTGGTGTCGCTCAGACTGTTCGCCCGAAGAGTATTGCTTCTGAGTTGTTAAAACCAATTTTCTGATCATTTTTTGCCAGATCAGCTTGGACTTCCGAGCGAGTGGTACGCTCTGCGGAGAAGTTACAAGTGCTGTGTTGCGACCAGTTGGAATTGTTATATACTTTAAGTATATACTTTCTGTAATTAACCTGCCTACACAGTGGATCGCTTTGTCGCCAGGTTGACCTGAGGTACTTAGGTCACCAAACAACCTCTATTGCACGACAAGAGGTGAGGCTGTGGTACATAGTCTGTCGTTTTCGAACGAATATTGTGGGAAATAGCTAGGAGGTTGGGGACACCTGGACTTGGAGGTACTCCTCGTCGGAACACCTACCGGGAGATACTAGGGATGGAAACAAAATTAAAAAAATCGATTTTCGATTAATCGAATCAGTCTCGATTATAAAAATCGATTAACCGTTATCAATAATCGATTTTAATCGATTTTTTCTGTCAATTTACAATTTAAGCAAACCATCATCATGCACTATATCTTTCATCACACTAATTGATAAAAATTAAACACTTCTATGTTTACATTATCTTTTATTTCAAAATATTCATATTTTTTTAAATATTACAACATTGAAATGAACAATATAAAATATTTTATAACAAATAATTATAAATATGAGATCAAAAATAAATACTTAAACAATGTTATTACATAAGATATTAATATTGTCACACAAAAATTAAGAAAACCATACTTGATCACTCAAAGATCCCAAAAATACTAACATATTCAAATGCTTTGGTGATAAACGGCTTTTTCTTTGACATCCAATAATTCCAGCATGCGAGAACAATCGTTCGCAAGGAACTGATGTAGCCATAATAGATAAATATTTTTTAGCGACATTGCAAATGTGCGGGTATTCAGTTTTCATACTTTCCCAAATAAGAAATGGATTCGGGTTCGCTTTACGATCGACACCCGGTCGAGTCAGATATTGTCGTAATTGGATCGGAAGACCCCCTGCTTCATCAGTATCACTATGTTGATTCTCGATTCGAATTTCAGTATCTAAATAATTCCAAATATCATCATCCTCCTTTGTTACAACTGCATTAGCTTCACTACTACATATTGCCAAGTCATTATTTGGACTTTTCGAATCTTTAATTTCTTGTCGTATTAATTTACCAGCATGAGTTACTGCCCGGGCACTACCTCGTATACATTAAAAAGCTTTTTTCTTATATCTGGGGTCCAGCAGAGTCGCCAAAGCATAAACTTCAATGTCTTCAATTTTAGAAAAATTTTTATTTATTTCTTTAATTAATTTTTCTTTAAGGTTATAACTAATCGGAGTACTAGTGGTTGTAATTTTTTAATAAATAATCTAAATCCTTTTTTTTTTTTGGCGTAGAAAGTGTTAAATTATCTTGAACTATCATGTAGAGAAGTGCTGATGTTGCTTCTTCATGCTTTACACCACCAGCTGAGAAGGATGCTGTGTTGGTAAAACACTTGTCAAGAGGACCGTTGAAAGATGATTGTTGAATTGTACTAATAGAAGAAGTTGACGTTGAATTTACCGGTATCAATGCATTCACCGGTACCAGTGCACCTGAGTTAGACAATGCCGCCTAAAAATAATAAGTTAAAAAAATAAAATTTTGAATATTATGCCACTAAAAAACTAAAAGTTCCGTTAATAATTATCTTCAAAGGTTAAATTTGATTTAGATTTTTTTACTGGCCTACAATTTTAAAAATAATAAGTAATCATATTAACCTAATTTTTTCGTGGAATTGAGTCATCGCATAGGTTACTTTCGATACTGGTATCACTGATGGATCTTTTTCGGTCAGAATCTTTTTGTGATAGTTGCAATTTATGAACAGATTCCAAATGACTTCTTAAAGTCGTTGTACTATTTTTAAATTTGAAATCTTTATCACATATATTGCAAATAACTTTATCACCATTTCCAGTCTTCTTAAAATAGATCCAAACTATACTAGGAGCCATTATTTTGATAGTTATTCAATGTCTCATATAATAATAATTATACTTTTTTTACATTTATTGTGATTTCAAATTTACTATTATTTACAGATACTTTCAATATTTTCGTAATTCAAACTCTTAATAGTGGTTGAAAGTATACTGGTTATAACCATTAATGCTGAAAGATAAATAGTGATGAAAACAACTTACATATTATTCGTTGTGAAGGTGGTTACTTGGACGCGTTCGCAAATTTCTTGCTCCTCTAAATGAAAATTTTTTTCATTTAGATGGACACGCATGCGCACTTAATTAATTCTGTTACTTATCACTATAGTTGATGCGACCTCAATTGTACCAAAGTCGAAAGCCTAAAGTCGATTATGAGTCAATTTCAGTAACCATAGTTCGATTGTAAAAAGTCGATTTTTTTTAGTAGAAAGTCGATTTTCGATTAAAATCGAAGTCGATTTGGCCATCCCTAGGAGATACGGCTGGGCGTCGAGGTACTTGACAAATCCCGGTATCTCTATATTTGGACAACCGAGCCTCTCTTGGTTAATAGAGGGAACTGGGGAGAGTTAGATAGATCCGCGGTCGCGACGCGAAGTCCGCAGTAGGCTGCAAGTAGGTTACGGCTTGTCAAGAGTATTTGTATATGTGTAAATTAGATTTAGGGGTAAAAAAGTTAAGATAATACGTATTGTTTATTGTTTATAGTGTATTGAATATTGTATAATTGTATCTGGGTTTGCAATAACAAATTTGAGTTGATTATTATTTTTATGAGATTTGATGAATAAATTAACCTCATATTTGGAATCTGTGTTATTATTTGGTTAAGATTAGTTAGTTGTAAGTTTATCTGTGTTGCGTGATCCCCATCCCGACCCTGGACACGGCGAGCTAGAGCACGAGGAAGTCGTGTTCATCACGACGAGGCTTTAAAACCTTCCGTAACGTCATAAATGGTCTAGATTGTTTTAGAAATTTCTGAAATGATCTAGAAAGCTTTAATATGTATACCAATGTTTTGATCGATCGAGAATGTTCTAGAAAATTCTAGAATGATCCATAAATTTTTAGAAAGATCTGGGAAGTTCTAAAATCTACGTTTAGATTTTGATCAAATAAGAATGTTCTAGAAAATTCTAGAATGGTCCAGAAATGTCTAGAATGATCTGGGAAGTTCTGGAATGATCTGGAAAGTTTTGAAATCTGCGTTTAGATTCTGATCAAATGAGAATGTTCTAGAAAATTCTATAATGATCCATAAATTTATAGAAAGATCTGAGCAGTTCTAAAATCTACGTTAAGATTCTGATCAAACAAGGATGTTCTAGAAAATTCTAGAATGATCCGGAAGTGTCTAGAATAATCTGAAAAGTTTTAGAATGATCTGGGAAGTTCTGAAATCTACATTTAGATTCTGATCGAATGAGGATATTCTAGAAAATTCTAGAACGATCCGGAAATGTCTAGAATGATCTGGGAAGTTCTAAAATCTACGTTTAGATTCTGATAGAATGAGAGTAATATAGAAAATTCTAGAATGATTTAGAACAATCCCAAATGATCTAGAAAGCTTCAAAATGTATGTCAACGTTCTAATCGGTCGAAAATATTTTGGATTGTTCCAGAAACTTTTAAAACATCCTAAAAAATTTAAATATTAACAAATAACTGTACTATGGACTTAAAAATGATCTAGCGAAGCGGGTGTTCACAGCTAGTTTCTTTATAATAATTTAGTTATTACAAAAATTTTTAAACTTACCAGATGTCTGTTGATTTCAATTTCATTAAAACAAAAAAATTAATTTCGAAAATTTACTAGAATAAATCTAAAATTTTGGATTTGTAAATTAAATAATAAAAAAAAAAAAAAAACAAATCCACCTATGTAAATTGCAAAAAAAAAAAAAAGCAAGAAAAAATTGATTTATTGCATTCCAATTTCAAAAATTCCAAATATTAAAATTCTGATTGCAATAAAATTTAATCAACATTTTGTTATAAATGAAAAATTATGATAAAAACAGAAATAAAATGGCCACGAAAACTAACTAATGAATGTAGAAAAGAAGAATAATTAAAATTCTTAGTTTTTTTCATTAATTAAGAAAATACACGGGTTTTAATAGCACGAGCAGAAGCATCTCTTCAATTCAAAGGCGCAATTAATATTTATACGCGAGAATTTTCTACTTTTAAATTTTATGAAAACTATAAAAATATTAATAAACTTTAAATTCAAAAAGTACCAAACTAATCGTATATTCAAGCCAATTAAACATTTATCTTCTATATTAATTAAAAAGCTCACCTTATTTACTTAAAAAGTATAAGCCCATTAATTTGGAATATTAAACAGTTTAGAATAATAAAAAAGTTTAATGTTTGTATTTTAATAAAACTTATTTCAGTTGTGAGTGAATAATTCCTCAAAGTTAAATATTTATTCATAGTTATTAAAATAAAGCTTCATATTAATCTAAAGCTCAAGTAAAAAATAATTTTATTATTGAATAATTATTTTTCAGGTGACATAATAATAAAGGAGGGGACGATAGGTTCAAAAATGTATTTTATACAAGAAGGAATAGTGGATATTGTTATGGCGAATGGTGAAGTTGCCACTTCACTATCCGATGGATCGTATTTTGGTGAAATATGTTTGCTCACAAATGCAAGGCGTGTTGCATCAGTACGTGCCGAGACATATTGCAATCTATTTAGTCTCTCAGTGGACCATTTTAATGCAGTACTAGACCAATATCCGCTTATGCGTAGAACGATGGAGAGCGTTGCCGCCGAGAGGTATAAACTTTGGTTAGGACTGTTTTATCGAGTTGGTGTGCTAATAGATGTCGATCACCATAACCTTGTCCCACCATAAATAATAATACTATTATTAATTATTATTAATTATCTATTATTATTAACAGCTATTACTCTACAACTCTACTATTTTTATTCTTGTTTTTCATCTTCTTCTTATTATTCTTATTGTTGTAAATTTATTTATTTCTATTCTATTCAAGTGGGTGTTTTGACTACTTGTGCTTTGCTTATTGACTCGCGCTTTCTTTACAAGCTTTCTCTATTTTCTATATTAACTATCTAAAATATTGATAAATTAAGAAAGTTCACGTGTAACTCATCACTAAATACCGGAAAAAATAATAAATTTTCAAGATTTTTTTTTAAGAAAAATTATAAACATTAAATATTTTTATTTACGAGTATGATTATACCTAGTCAAAAATTTTTAAAAACTCTTGTGAATTTTTAAAGTTTTTTTTCAATCATAAAATTTTAAATTATTTAAAAATCGTGAAAATTTTAAATTAAGTAAGACATTAAAAATTCTTCTGAAAATTTCTTAGTTTTTTCTCAAAAATTTTTAAATAATTTTTTTACTATAAAAACTTGAATAAAGTTTTTGAAATTTACTTGTGTCTATTTCTTCCTCAATTACAAATTATACATTAATCTTTTTAAAGATAAATTTTCAATACATTTTTCTTCAACAAATTAAAATTTTTAATTTATACGTGAATTTTCTCAACCAAAGTCTTTAAATCTGAACAATAATAAATATTTCTACAAAATAATTATTATAAAAAAGAAAGAAAGTTTCGCGAGGCTATATATGTTCGCCGCCGGGTAATTAAGACGAAGTCTAATAATTGTTATTTTTTGTGTAACAAAAAATAATAATGAAGTCTTTGTGGTTACACCAAGAGGGACTAAGCTTGAATCACTCTTTAAATGTGAATCATGAGTATGATTTTGTCTGTTGACATTTATCTTTATCTTTATATTATATATATATAAAATAAAACAACAATAAAATGTTAATCGCGCATAAAAGATCGCTTGCGTTTATCACGCTAAGCGCTAAGCTTTCGCCACAGCTGCCAGTAGTAGAGCTCAATACTTTAATGTATATTTTATCGTAAACATTAATATAAATGTCTATATAGAAACACGTATATCTTTTGATCTATTTAAATGTATTATATTAATTAATATTAGTGAAAGTAATAATATAATAACAATAATAGTAGCACACAATATTTATATTAATATGAGGATACTTTGTTGTAGTTTTTTTTATTTAAATATTATTACTTGATCTTAATAATTATCTCTCTTGGCCCGGTCGGTTTATGAGCATTATATGTGTTTGAATATTTCCAAGTTATAATTATAATCGGAGTTTATTTAATGGGAAAAGTTTTCACGCAAATTTTTCTATATAAAGTAATTAAACTTGTAATAATGTCTGGGGAATAAGAAGGACCAAATAAAAAGGAAATATTTATTCACGTATATAATAATCATGCAAACTTGTGTTGGTTGGTGTTTTTTGAACATTTATTTTAAATCGATCCACCGGTCCGTCATTATCAAAAACTTTATCAGGAGCGTTTGGCATACGGGATGTTATTAATTAATTAAATTAAAATATTCAACTTTTGTTAAAAGTATTTTTACTATCAAAATTAATGACCTTATTACGAATGAAATAGTGTCAAGCTGCTCCTGCAAGGGTTTTTAAATGTTTTGCGATAATTATCGTTGGTTGTGTCCTTTGCAGCATTCCCTACGCTTAATATTGTTATGTATTTTTCTGCAGGTTGAACAAAATTGGTAAAAATCCAAACTTGGTGGCACATCGTGAAGAGGATCTTGGCAGTGAATCCAAAACGATAAATGCCGTCGTTAATGCACTTGCCGAACAAGCAGCACATGCAAGTGCTAGTGAAGAATCGGTAATTTTTTTTTATTTTATTTTATTCTTTTAGAACATATTAACTTAATATCAGTTATTTTATATGTTTTATTAAATTTATTGCGGTTAATTTATTCTGAAATTACCGATTAGTCTATTAAAACAAATATGCTTTGTTGACAAGTACTTAAGTCAAAAGTTACGAGCAGTTTAAATTTTTTTGATAAATTTGGAACTTTTAATTAACATTATTCTATGGTAATTACTTTAAAACTGCAATTTTAGTATCAGCTTCCGTTTAACCTATCACTTTTTTCGTGATTGGTTAATCATTAGTTTGTTTTATAAAAAACTAACCTTTAATAGTACAATAATTTAAAAAAAAAATACAAGAATTAAGAATTGGAATAAATTAGTTTGATTTTTTCATTCAAATTTTTTTAGTAAATAAGAAATAATTAATAATGTTATATGTTTTAATTTAACATCAAAAATTTTTAATTGATTGATCTAAAAAACGATTACAGAAAACTAACCTCAATTAGTATACAAGTTGAAAAATTGAAAGAAACAATTGAAAAATAAATTAAACGAAAAAAAAAATTTGTGAACAACAACAAAAAATTTTAAGTAAAGAGATGTTACAGTTAAAATTTAACTGAGCTCGTAACTTTTAATTAACAATGCAATACGGTAATTACTTCAAAACTGTAGTTTTAGTAATTTTAGTATGATAGAGTTACAAACATCATTATATTTGCTTATTTTAAATAATCGAAAACATGGAGTTCATTACTACTAATTGAAAATGAAGTTAATTGAAGGGGGTTTAAATTATCTAATAAAAAATTAATATATTTTTAGAATGATAAAGAAAATAAACATTGTTACTCCAATTTTTAAAGAAGAAAAATGTTCATAATTTTAACGATAGTAGTTTTAAAGTAATTATAGTAGCAAGCTGAAGATAATGGTTAAATCCAAATTTTAATATAGAAACTTTAATAAATTTAAAAATATTTCTTAAGCCATAAAATTTTCCTTAAACAAGCAATGCTACTGCATTAATTAAGTATTAAAGTATATTCCCAGAGATTCGGATTATAGAAATTTTCAATATAATAGGGATATTTATTATTAAAATGATGAATATGTAATGTACCCAGCTGCATTATCCCCGAGCAGAGGTTAATGATATAAATGATGAATAACATAAAATATTAAAATTTCAGGTTCATAGCTTAGAAATGAGAACACTTCCAACGGGCCTACTACCAAGGCCAAAATCGGAAAATAATTTTGCAAGTCAAGATTTACAACGTGAAGACCGCAGAATCTTCCACAAAAGTGATACATTTCACAAGGACTCGTATCAATGACGACACTCGTCTTACTAGCATACGGAGCGGTACTGATGCTGCTGCTGTGAGCCAAAGTGCTCAAGCTGCTGCACAACTACTCCGATTCTCAGAATAATCTCCGAGATTTCCACTGTGGAAGAATCATGTAATCTCAAGCTCTGGCGAAATTATGCTCTCTACATCAAGTTACCTGTCCTTCTCTCAGTGTCTTTCTCTGTCGCTCACCCAAACTCATTAAATATTTCCTCTTGTATCCTTTTTGGTTATCCTATCCAACCTACCTTTCATTCTCGCCCAGTCTAAACTTCCCACTGAAGCTTTATTTTTACTTTGATACATTTCACCGACGTAATTACACCGGATGTCGTGCCAATTGAAGTTACCTCAAAAGCGCTCATCACTCTCACCCAGACAAGGATAACAGATAATATCAACTATAATAATGAAGAAGAAGAAAAAGAAGAAGAAGAAGAAACAATGCTATTTCAAGTGACAACTACTCGTGAGCTTCATTTCATTTTAATTCTAATTATTTATATTTTAATGATAAACCATATTTTTAAAGGGTTTATAATTATATATAAATAATTACATATGTGGAATTATCGTGTGACTTCTGAGAACAGACTATTGACTATTAACGAAATATTAATAATAATGATAATAATAATAAAGACACAGTAAGTGATGATGGCCCAAGAACTATGTTATGTTGTTAAGAGTTCTTTGGGTTAATGATTACAATTAATAATACATAATGAAGAAAAGTATATTAGTAATTAATAATAGTATAAAAAAGAATGATTATGAAAATATTATTGATACGTGCGACTAAGTGACAAAGGAAAATAAATAATAAATATAATGATATCTTTTTACTAGATTAAAACAAATAATGCAGTGTACTATAATCAAGTACAAATAGTGCAGAATAAATGATAAATATTAAATAAATTAATACTATATAGTGACTGTTATAATAATAGATTACGATTATCACTATCGCATTATTAGGCAATTATAGAGACATATTGATAAAATCTAACTATGTAAATAAAGCCACAATGTTTATAATGTCGCTAAAAATTTTCTAACTTTGCGATTATCATTTATTTATTACTGTTATGATTAATTATTATTATTATCATTATTAATATAAATATTATTATTTGATTAGTGTATTGTTTAAATATATTTTTAAATGTGTAGACAGTGCCTAGACAGAATTGCAAGCGACATTATGTGTATTTATAATTAACTCGTTTATTATTAATTG
This sequence comes from Cotesia glomerata, assembly GCF_020080835.1. NCBI lineage: Eukaryota > Metazoa > Arthropoda > Insecta > Hymenoptera > Braconidae > Cotesia > Cotesia glomerata. Next base: position 8,866,640 of record NC_058161.1, on the reverse strand, counting down.
ATTTTTGTTAATGCCTAATATATTGAATATTATTAATTACTGTAATATTAATGATGATGATAAATTAGGAACAAGTCAATGAGAAAAACGAGATTCGGTCGATCTCTAGATTAAGTACCTATGCATATATGTAAATAAATAAACAAAAAAAGTAAGTAGGAATAAAATCTGTGAACACGTGTAATTTATTTAAAATAGAATTTTCAAATTCGCACAAAAATTAATAATTCGCGTACACTAATTACACATTACACATACGACATGAACATAAAACATACGTATGCATAAATGGATTATTAAAGTAAAACTAAATAAGTGAAATAAAACAGCGAGATATTGACAGAGACCGAAGAAATAGTAATGTTTTTTATTAATTATACGGATAGATAAATAATATTGATAATTAAATAATATATTAGCGAATTATGTTGCACGGTTATCATCAATTAATTCGTGATATACATTGTATTGGCTTTTATTAGTCAGCAACATGTAGAGTCTGTTGAATTATTAGACGAATATTATTACAGTTTATTAATTATTCATTATTAATTATTGATGTTACGATTATTTTTATTATTGGGATTATTAAATTTATTGTATGAAATATTGTTAATTATTATGAATATGATACATTTAATAATTGAAATAATATGATGGGTGTTATTGATGGGAGTAATTAAATATATATATGCTGTGAGATTAATAAATATAATGTATATCAATTACGCTCGTAAGAAGGTGCTTATTTTTTAAATTTTAATGAGATCAATTGTTAGGTTTTTAATATTATTAAATTTAATTACAAACGTTAATTTTTTAAAACAAGTATGTATAATTTGATTCTAAAAAAGTTATTAATCTTGTGAAAAAAAAATTTTGAAGTTAAAGAATTGTTTTTTATTAAAAAAAAATTTATTTTATTGTAATAACAAACAGGAAAAAAAAATTATAAAAATAAATCAAGAAAAATTTGTTTTCGTACCATAAATTTCTCAGTAGAGAATAAGAATTAACGTTTGATTAATTAGCAAATAATAATTTATTTAAAAAAATATTTCGGTCATTTAAAATCCATGGAAATCCAGCCGGGCGCACGATCACACCATGTAAGAGCTATTTTTATATTCTACCCTAAATAAAATAAAAAAATTCGCGATAACGCGCCTTGTATAATAATTATAATAATAATAAAAATAATAATAATCTTTAAATAAATAACATGAACAAAAAAAAATAATAGCAGAAAATGATGAATCGAAAAAAAAAAAATAATAAATATATAAATTACAATAAAAACAAATCTACTATATCACTCAGCGTCAATTTTATACGAATGCCTGCTGTGGTGACGTCAGATACCAAATGCAGGCATAATGATCCAATCCCCCGCTGATGACACTCTTAAAGTGTTTAGTGATTAAGATTGTAAAAAATTCTAAAATAACTAAAAATCTTACTTGATTTTATTTTGAAGATCTTTTGTTATTTGAGATAAAGTATTTAACATGAATGTTATTGAATATGCACCCCCGAATTATCGAACGGCATTATTGTAAGAAAATGTTAACATTTATAAAATTATTAGAACATAATTATTCAAACAAATATTTTGAATTACATATTAAGAATTATAAAAAAATAAAATATTTCAAGTTTTTATTAATTTACATCAAATTTACATGGAAAAATTTTTTAATAATAATCGTATGATGATAATGTTTCGTTAAATCAATTATTGAATATTTGATAATTTCATTTAAAATTATTTTAGAACATAATGAAGAAATTTATGTAATAAAATGAAAAGAATGTATTAAAGATAAGATTGTTGAAGCTTCATACTTCGTAAATTACCAGCTCTTGGTACAAACTTTCCTCTGGTATTGCATTTTTTTGACATAATTAAAAATAACTCATAATTTCCATGGTCGAATTAGGAAAAAGTACAAAAACATTTTTAATTAAAAAATAATATATAAATAACAAATATGATTCTTTTATTTTAGGCAACGTAAACCCCTTGATAGTGCACAATTAAATGCATACTTGCCATTTTAAAAATGCCTTAGCGACTGTATTAATATAAAATAAAATCAATAATATTGAATAATAACGTGAATTCCTACAAATATATCATCCAGCGAGTTAATAATTAATAAAAGTATATAATTAAAGCATGTATGCATTAACAGATTAAATGTAAATTGTACAAAAATTAATATGGGTTGTACATAAAACAAAGGTTGAAGTATCTAACTAAATCTGTGAATCCTTTAGAGTTAATGGCATCGATAATTACTAAATTATCGTGGATCAATGATCAGGTGATTTAATCAAGTGAGAAATATTTAATTATTAATTATAAATTATAACTGTATTTATTCATCCGAAGGTTGTAAGCCAATTGATTGGTCAGTTATTTAACTAATTAGGAAATTTTACTGTTAGAGGGTTAAAAAGTCTTGGAATACTTAATTTCAGTATGTAATATTCGATCCCACCCGTCCAGTTAGTGTAATATTTTATTTCTTTCCTCTGCTAAATTTTTATTTTTTTTTACTAAAATTGTTTTTTTAATACATGGGTCTGTAACATCAAAAATTTTTCCGTTTCTTTTTAGATTTAATTAAATTACTTGATTAAAAAATAAAAAAGACGAGTTTTTTTTATCTGAAATAGAAAATTTATGAATAGTCAATTTAAAAGTTCACTATAAAAATATGACGGGTTTTAGAATGAAAAAAAAAAAGTTATAAGCCGAACGAAAATAATCGGGGGTGTGATAATTAGCGACTAAAAAAAAATGCGTGAAATATCAAGTGTCGATACCTAATCGCATATCACAATTTAAAAAAATAAAAAAAAACTTTAATTTCATTCATTTTCTTTTGGTTATTAAAAAAAAATTGATTATTCCAATTAACTGTATTCTGGTGAATGAAATATGAAACTCTCAGAGAGAAAAAGAAAAAAATTTTTAAAAAAATGTAACAAAAGGACGGGATAAATGTGACTACAGAAATCGATGACAAAATATAAAAACTAATAAATAAAATAAGAATTGTAACCTTAAAGTTAAAGTATCAAAGGATATAATTAAGCAACTAACCACATAGTTGAAGGACTCTAGCCTTACGAAGAAGAAACGATCATTTTCTAACCGCTGTAATTTATATATCTGAATAATTAACAAAATAAATGATAATAAAAATAGAAAAAAAATCTTTAAAAATATAATACCTGTGCGCATTTGTGTACATCGCGCACAATTATTGCTTATACTAATTATAAAAAAATAATATTCATCAATTGATTACTTTACTAATTAAATTAATGTTCAATTGTTTATAAATAAATGATAATAAGCGTGATTCCTTTTAGAGAAAAATAATTATTTCATGTAACAAACAAAATAAACCAAAACAATCGAAACATTTATATATATTATACTTGTATGAAGATATAAATTTATGGTAATTTATTTCTTACACTTTAGTGATTGCGCGTTACTTATTAATTGAATAGCTGTAATCTTTAAATACACATAAGCGCACAGGTTATAAAAATCTTGTATATAAATAGGGTTGACAAATGAATTAAAAAATTAATTAATAATTTAAAAAAACGAGTATAAAATTTGCGGTATGCCGCTCCAATTCGCCGTAAATATTACACTTATATATAATAATATTAATATTAATAATAACAATAATAATTAGTGGTAGCAATCGGTAATGCAATGATAAAATATAAACTAAAAGAGTAATAATTAAAAAAAAAAAAAAAGAAAAGTTATGTTAAGTAAAAACTAGAAAGAACGCTGTACTCTCATGCACCGGCGTCAAATTACTTTAAGTGAGGTGTGTATGTGATAGAAAACACATAAGGCGCCAAGTTTAAATAATTAATGGCTTATAATTGTGAAATTGAATAAAATGTTTTTATTTTTATTTATTTTAGTTCGAAAATTATAATTGAAATTGTCAATTAAGAAAAAAAAGGAAAATGTGTTGACTTGATATGAATAACAGGGTGATCAGAGGTAGTGAAATAATTTTCTGGAACTAATGATGAAAAACGAAAAATATAAATATGTAGCTTCCTTATTATATTATCTTATGAATATGATAAATTATAATAATGTATAGATAAAAGCAGCTCACCAGCTTTCGAAGTTTGCCTGTGCTTTGTACGAAGAGATTTCCTATGTATTTTCTACGACTTATTTTTCTACGTAAAAAGCATCTCGAATGCTGGAGAACTGCCACCTTATTATTGTTATTTAAATTATACTTCCGATTTGAGTAATTATTCCATATCAATATCAATAATCTGTCACCGGAAGAAGTAATTAAAAAAAAAAATTAAAATTGAATAAATTAATAAAAATGGAAATGAAAAGTATTTTTTGTGCATTGCTGTGAAAACATTGCAATCGCTTGAGCTTAATATAGCACACACAAAAACCAACACATACACACTCACACTTACACTAAAATCTAGCTGCCGATGAAAAAAAAAAAAAACAGCCATTAATAACAAAAATTAGAAAGAAAAAAAAGTGTTTCAACGACGATAATAAAATGGGTATAACGAATGTGTGGCGAGATATAATTGCAGAGAATATAAATTAATGTAATGTAATGAATTGAATTATTATAAATTAGTAACGCTTTATTTAAATCGTATGTTATTACTGATGACGTGAATTATATTTAAACAACAAAAAGTGAATTTAAAATAAAGGAATAAATAAATAAAAACAATTAAAGATTGTTAAAGATTGTGCTAAATAATTGAAATAGAAAATAAGTTGTTCGGATAATGGCCTAACGATTATTTATGTACAGGCGGTTATGAGTGCAAGAGAAAATCAATAAACAATTTAATAAAATAAAATATATATTGATAATAAATAATAAATAAATTTAGAGGGAATTAAAGAGTGGGACTGTAAAATGCATGTTGACGAAACTCAGAGAAAAATAAACTTGCCATACTACTGTTATATGAATTAGTGATATTCGCGATTCTAGATAGACTGAGCCATTAAGTTATGAATATATCTAGAGTGTATAAAAGTAATACGAAGGGTACGCGTAAATATTTTGCACTCCACCGAATCGTCATGTGTTTATGCGCATTTAAAATTAAATTAATAAGTAAATTTACCAACAAAAACTAAGGAGTAAATAAATAAATAAATAAATAATGAATTAAAAATAGATCTATCATTAATGAATAAAAAATTTTCATTCCCGTTAATTTTTCTCGGTCGTACACATCTCATTCTTTGGTTTTAAAATAATAATAATGTTAAAAGTTATAATTTTATTTCAATGACTAAGCTAAACCCTAAACGATTCGGTGTCTGACACCAGGGAGATTTTAAATAATATAAAACATTGTTACATTAAAGATAACGGCCGAGTATTAGTATTATTGTCTCATGAGCATAAAATGATAAAAATAATAAAATAAAATAAAAATAAAAATAAAAACATAACCCTGTCATCGTTACTCATCTACCTCTTTTTAATGTCATTTAAAAGAAACAAAATAAACTACCGTTGAGTTATATTGCCTAAAAAGTCTCTGTGAGATATAATTATCATCATTATAACTAGTGAAATATATTTAAATTGTAGATATATTTAATATGTTTATCAAATATTAGTTATTAATTAATTATAATTAATGCACACCGGCACACAAAAAAAAAAAGTTGTCAGTACTTTTGACGGGACCCATATATCTTTATGTATTTCGACCCGCTGAATCCGAATTTGAAGTCAGTTTGACCCGTATACCGTCAAATTTTTCGAGAAAACTAAAAAACCGAAAAAAATGACGAAAATCGGCTGTTTAGCCTTTTAAAAATTTTTTTTGACCTAAACTAAGCATGATTTTTATGTATTTCGACCCACTCAATACTTATCTGAAGTTTATTTAGACCATAAGCCATTAAAAGTTTAAGTAAATTCCAAAAAATCCTGAAAAATTGCAAAAAATTCCAGATATTGTGTTAAATAAAATTGTATAAAATTAGATCAATCATGATTCTCATGTATTTCAATCCGCCGAATATAAATCTCGAATTTATATGGCTCAGACATCTCTAAAAATCTAAATAAATGGCAAAAAACCACTGAAAATCAAAATAAATCAAGTCCGTTATGATAAAAATCAATTTTTAAATAAAAATAAAAAATCTTTAACATGTTATCCGATCTGTGGAATATAAATTTAAAATTTTTTGACCTAAATCCTCAAAAAATTTTAATTCTTTAAAAAAATCTTTTCAAAACCGTTTATTTTTTAATTTTAATTCGTTCTCCGCTTATATCTAACCCTTTTATCTTCAAATGATCTACATAAAGGGTTTCTCTTTCGCTTTCTTATTTTCTTTCGCCTTGCTCTTCACTGTAATCGCCAAGATTTTCAGGAAAATGTGAAAAGTGAGAATCTAAATAGTGCAATTTTGAATTCATCAAGCAACCCAAAGTATCGTAGTTGTACAACAACTCTTCAACTAAATTCACGTAATTCTCACTTTTCGTATTCTCTAAAAAGTTTTGTGATACTTCTTTGAAGCTTGCCCATGCTGCTCTCTCATTTTCGTTCATTTTATATTCGAAATTATCGTCCTGAAATAAAGTCCGAATTTGGGGTCCATCGAAAATTCCGATAACATGTTAAAAAATTTTTATTTTTATTTGAAAATTAATTTTTATCATAACGGACTTGATTTATTTTAATTTTCAATGGTTTTTAGCCATTTATTTAGATTTTTAGAGATGTCTGAGCCATACAAATTCGAGATTTATATTCGGCAAATCGAAATACATGAGAATCAAGATTGATCTAATTTTATAAAATTTTTTTTAACACAATATCCGGAATTTTTAGCTTTTTTTGCAATTTTTCAGGGTTTTTTGGAATTTACTTAAACTTTTAATGGCTTATGGTCTAAATAAACTTCAGATAAGTATTGGGCGGGTCGAAATACATAAAAATCATGCTTAGTTTAGGTCAAAAAAAATTTTTAAATCGCCTAAACAGCCGATTTTCGTCATTTTTTTCGGTTTTTTAAAGTTTTCTCGAAAATTTGACGGTGTACAGGTCAAACTGACCTCAAATTCGGATTCAGCGGGTCGAAATACATAAAGATATATGGGTCCCGTCAAAAGTACTGACAACTTTTTTTTTTTTGTACCGGTGTTATTATTGATAATAATTTATAAATTGAAATTTATTGAAAATAATAAGTTGTATAATTATTTATTACTGAATAATTGCGTTGGGTTACTGAAAAATGTTTTTACATTGGAATTGATCATAAAGCGCGTTATATTACTGTTATATTAATTAAAACGCGGTGTTTATTACAAAGTATGTTTAGATTTTAGAGCCAGTGGCTCACTCGAAAAAAAAAATATATATATAAATAAAAAAAATGAACATAAATATATATATATATATATATATATATATATACAATCGTGGACATTAATTTAAGTATGTTTTTTAATTTACTAGAAAATAGCCGTTTGTAAACTTGAACGTTTGTAAACTAAAAACTTTTAAAACTGAAAATGACTCCGTTTATAAAATGAGTTGATCATTAAAAAAGAGAATACTAAATAATGATTGATGAAAATGATGCAAAATGTAAACTTGTAACAACCTTAAAATGTCATAAAATAAAACTCAACCAATCAAAAAAAGAAAAACATTAATAAACTTGATAGTAAAGCGAGCGAATTTAAAAATTGACATTAATAGAATAATATATTTTTAAATACGGCTAAGTAAAAAAAAAGTCGTTAAAAAAAACTGAAATAAAAAAAAAACAACCAAATGCATATCTTGACATTAGAATAAAAATAATTTTAAAATAAAATATTTATGTAATGTTGACATTTGTTAAAATTAGTGCATCGTGAATTTTGCCAATTCAAAACTTAGCCACGCGAATTCAGCCAATAGTAAACTTTGCGATTCATGAAATAAGTGAATGCTAAATTTTGTTAACAATTAAAATAGCCGTTTGTAAACTCAGCGGCTTATAAAAATCGCAAATTCTAAATTTTAACGTTTTTTAATTTATCTATTATATATTTATTTATGATATTTTTGAAGCTATAAAATTTAAAGACAAAAGCCTTTTCTCAACAACAGGTCAGCCGAGAACTGATTTTCTGAAATTTTACTTTCGAAGAATATTACGGAGCTGAAAATGATAAAAAAAATTCTTGTAAGGAATAAATCATGGAGGCTTGTGTATTGTGTAATAATAAAAGATTTTATTTTTATTTTTATTTAATTATATACACATTCATGTATAAAAATATATTTTTTTTTATTTTTTAAAATTATATATACTGACACAAGCTGGTATCTTGCCCAATAGAAATTTTTGAAGAAAGTTTTTGGACTTATCGATTTCACCGAGTTCAAAATTCTGGGCAACCTTGTGTCAGTATATATAATTTTTAAAAATAAAAAAAAAATATATTTTTATACATGAATGTGTACATAATTGAATAAAAATAAAAACAAAATCTTTTATTATTACACAATACACAAGCCTCCATGATTTATTCCTTACAAGAATTTTTTTTATCATTTTCAGCTCCGTAATATTCTTTGTAAGTAAAATTTCGGAAAATCAGTTCTCGGCTGACCTGTTGTTGAGAAAAGGCTTTTGTCTCTAAATTTTATAGCTTCAAAAATATCGGAAATAAATATGTAATAGATAAATTAACGAGCGTTAAAATTAAAAATCTGCTACTTTTATTAACCGCTGAGTTTACAAACGGCTATTTTAATCGTTAACAAAATTTAGCATTCACTTATTTCATGAATCGCAAAGTTTACTATTGGCTGAATTCGCGTGGCTAAGTTTTGAATTGGCAAAATTCACGATGCACTAATTTTAACAAATGTCAACATTACGTAAATATTTTATTTTAAAATTATTTTTGTTCTAATGTCAAGATATGCATTTGTTTGTTTTTTTTTTATTTCAGTTTTTTTTAACGACTTTTTTTTTACTTAGCCGTATTTAAAAATATATTATTCTATTAATGTCAATTTTTAAAATTCGCTCGCTTTACTATCGAGTTTATTAACGTATTCTTAGTATTCTCTTTTTTAATGATCAACTCATTTTATAAACGGAGCCATTTTCAGTTTCAAAAGTTTTTAGTTTTCAAACGTTCAAGTTTACAAACGGCTATTTTCTAGTAAATTTAAAAACATACTTAAATTAATGTCCACGATTGTATATATATATATATATATATATATATTATATATATATATATATATATATATATATATATATATATATATATATATATATATATTAATGTAATGATTAATGATAAAGATAAAAAGAAAAAAAAGTGATCATGTAATGTGAGATATTAATAATTAAAGAACTAGATTGAGCAGAATAATAAAAAAATGTATAACGACAATGAAATGTAATAACGGTCATAATGATGATATTTTTTATCAAAAGTGCTCAGCGAGTTCTGTACTCAACACACTCACTCTCTCACTTACTCATTCGCAACAAAAAAAAAAAACATCTATTATAAAAAGCTTTATATAGTTTGACAAAATAAATAATTTGAAAGACACACTGTGGTTGTTATTTTTAGCTTTAAGATTTTTTTTAAAGTTTTGCTTGAAAAGAGGTATAAAAATGTTTACATTTTATTATCTGAAATTTAACAATCTTTTATTATTTATTATTATTATTATTATTATATATTATATATATTCTTATTTATTATATATTATTATGATAAAAAAATTTAGTTTATTTTGTAAAATTAAAAATTAAATAATAATAAAAAATGTTATGTAATTAAGGGACTAACAAGTCAGTGACGACTTTGGCCTTAAGTAGCTTGGTGGGTTCATCACACCCAAGTTTCAATTTTATTTCGTTTTCTAGTGCAATCACTGCGTCGGTGATTTTATCCTGTTTTCCTGTCTCAATGGCATCCGGAAATTCCGCTTGGAGCATGTGAATTAAAATGTTCAGTTGTGCCGTCGACCTGAGGACCAATTAAAATTTTATTTTATAGTAAATATATAAAGAGCTTCGTACCTCATTCAGAGTTTGTCTTGTTATCAAAATAGAGAGATACAAATATTCATTCGTGATTTATAACGATCGTATTTGCTTCGTTTGAAAATTTCTTACGATTAAATATTGAAACACTGTCAATAGTGAGTTCTTAAAAACAAAAATTCTCTGTGTCAGTTTGCAACTACTTTACAAGATTTTTTTTCTAGTCAGCAAATATTTCACTGTAAAGTTTTATTTTGCAGTTGAAAACCTTCCTCAGGCTCTCAATGTTATCTTTACATTAGTTATTCCCTTTACGAGTTAGTATTCAAAAATTTTTATATTATTTTACCCAAAAATAACATCAATTGTTGATCGACAAAAATTGATGTCTTAAAAAAATGAAATTTCGACTATAACTGCAGAAATAAAAACAATGTTGAATTGTTCAAGTAACTTTGAATTTTAAAGATTTCCCGGCAACATTTGACTTTCTGAAGTGAACTATAAATCTTGTCAACAAATTATTCTACTGTTTTCTCATCTTCCGAGACTCACGTTAGTTGTTTGTTTTTACAAACCCGGAACGCAGAATATATAAACGATATTTGCGTCGTTCCATTAACCGATATTGATTATTTAAATATATTTTTGATGGAATTGATTACGCTGCTTCTTTTCAATATTTCTGACATAAGAAAACAAATTCAAACGGGGGTCGAAGGTTTCTAATCTAAATATTTTTTTGTATCAGAAAGAAGTTCCGGGGCTAACCCGCAGGGTCTATCAATTTTTTGATATTTTTTTTCGTATCAAATACTTGACATGTACATAACTTATCATGCCTGTTATTATCAATGTGTCGATTAATATACGAATGTTTTTGAATTTCCGTGGTTTTTAAATGTTCCAATATTTTTTTCAATAAAAAAAAATTTAATCAAATTAGGAAAAAAATCGACGCTAATTTAGAACAAAATCTAATATGTATTAAAAATTATAAATTTCTGTAACCCGAGTAAATATTGATTCAAATAAAATTCAAATTATTTTTGTAGGAAAAAATTTTCTATGCTTTTTAATAGTACTAGCAAGCCTGCAGTCACTTATGTAATATACGAGAATTACGATTTATAAATAATTAACTTTGACGTGATGATTTTTCGATATTTTTAATCACAATATATGATTAACATTGGGTACTTTTGAAATAAATGGAAACAACCCTGATAGCCACAGTTTCAGACCAACCAAGTTGGTGTCAGATAGTTGCCACCAACTTAGCGGCAACTTGCGGTCAACTTCCGAATTTGTAACTGTTGGCGTCAAGTTGGCTACAAGTTTCTGGGAAAAACAAGACCAATCTACTGCCGTAATATGTCGCCAAATTTCTTGAGAAACTTGTCGTCAACTTGGTGCGAAAGAGTTTCGAAAGCAATTTTTGCCGACAGCTTGGTGACAACTTGGTGAACAACCGAGTTCATTTCCAAGACTTGCTGCCAACTTGGTGACAAGTTGCGGCAGTAAATCGACGGAAAGTTGCGACCGACTTGGCTATCAGGGAATATTGTAACAGGATAATTTACCCTGTATCGGTAAGACCGATCACGCATGATAATTATTCGACGCAGCACTGGCGCGTCTCGGTCTTCGGGACCCATTAGCGTTAAGTGGAGGTAAGTCTGAGGTTTCTTGGCTGATCGCGTAGCTGCGGTGAGTTAGAAGTAGTGCAGTGCTCAAGTTCAACAACATCAGCAGCCAAAAAGTCCAAGAAGGAAGCCAGTTTTGAACAAAGAGTTTCCTCAGCACAAATTTAACCAGGTATTGAGACTTTCACATTTTTGATGAGCCAAGGGGGTCGTATACCCGGCTCATCAATTTTACTACTTCTCATTATTAATTAAATTTTGATAATTCAATTGTTTATAATAATTTGCTCAATAATAATTAATTATTTTAATTGATTTGATTCGTTAGCATTGTGAGCATTCCTCTTGGGGGATTTTATACCCGAGGAATGTTCTAGACCTCTTGGGTTTAGGAGTCGTGAGAAATTAAATTATTGATTCGGCCGGTTAATAATTATTAACATCCTAGATTGGCTTAAATAAATTCATTTTTATTAATAAAATATTAATTAATTTCTGAACACCGAGAATAATTCCAATCGGCAGCTCACGATCGGGCAAGCGCCGCTCGTATACCCGAGGTCAAAGATATCTACGCACTAACGAACATCGGCGTCCATTTTGAGCGCGTAAATTCCTGGCAATTATTTCACGTGATAATTTATTAGTAAGAACAATTGAATTATTATTATTTAATATTATTTGTTACAAGAAAGTATTATTTATTTAATATAATTTATTGAGAATTGGCTACTGAACTTCGACGCAATTAAGATTGGATACCCGTGGATAATTTTTCGTGAATTTATTTTACATTGAGATAAATTGTTTTATTAATTATTTATAAATCGAAAAATTCCACGTGGTCATTTTATACATTGAACTATTGAAGACTAAAATTATTATTATTATTATGAGTTTTACTTGTATACCGATTTATGATTTTTACAAGGCTAATTGTCTCAGCATCTCCGCATGTAGTAGTCTCTTTTTCAACTCTTTATTATCAATATATACTCCGCTCTATATTATCAACACAATCTTTCAATTCTTTTATTATCAACATATTCTCCACTCTTTTTATAATCAACAACATGTTCTCCACTTTTTATAATCAACATATAATTTCGCACATAACTTTATTCTCAATGCGGCTGTGTACCGACTTGTGCTTTCTGTACTGTATTTACCCTATTCCTCACCCCTTTCTATCGGTGTTGGAATAGTGGCGATGGGGAAACCACAGAAAAACCCATGCCAGTACAGTTTGGCTACCGGAGCGACCCCCGACGGTTGGTGTTGGAACTATTCGAACAACCGTCGGGGCTCGAACCCTCGCCTCACGGCATGATGCACGAACGAACTAACGGGATAATGACTTAGTCCGTTCGGCCATCATGCCGCTTTGACTAAAATTATTATTTTATTGGAATTATTTATAAAAATATTTAACGGCGTGGATTAAGTCCCAGAAAAGTAGTTAGAATTTTATAAAGAAATATTCTTAAGAATTTATTCAAAATTTAAGAAATAAAATTTACGAGTTGAAATTGGAATAAAATTTTACGTCGAATGATCCGGAAAATTTATTTAATGTTGAGTATTTAACTCATGGATAATTTGGAATAAATTTAAGCATCGGTTTTTAGTGTAGATTTTTTTGAGAATTAAATTATTAGTTGTGAAAATGGTTTACGATTTATTTGCGAGCTAATGACTGAAAATTTTAGTAAAAAGTAATGTTGTAATTTTTGGAGTTTAATTTTATAAGTCAAAAATAAAAGTTAAGTAGAGCCAGTGTGTGTGAGCGGGTTATGTGTGTGAAGATCGTGCGGGATATGTGTGTGTGAGTGTGTACATTCTCTACTTGTTGATGTTTTGCCGATTAGAGTAGTTCGTACAGTCTACTCTCTAAACATGAATAAGTGAAAATTTACTTGAATAAGTGAATATTCACTATTTCCAAGTGCCAATCGTACCACTGGTTCGAATCAGTGGTACGATTGGCACTTGGAAATAGTGAATATTCACTTATTCAAGTTAATTTTCACTAATTCATGTTTAGAGAGTAAGAGCGTGAGGGTCCGGTGGACAGCGCGACTTAGTTAGAAACTGCGGTATAGACGCTCCAAAAGAGGGTACCGTCAGGATTAAGAATTTTGATAGAGCGTGAGGGTCCGGTGGACAGCGCGACGTAGCTAGAAACTGCAGTAAAGCGCTCCTTATGAGGGTACTGTACGATTAAGAATTTTTGTAACGATCTCTACTTGTTGATGTTTTGCCGAGTAGAGTAATTAACATACCTTAGAAGCCGTTGTATAGACGCCAAGTTGGGGTACAGCGGTAGTAAGCTAGAAACTGCAGTAAAGCGCTCCTTATGAGGATACTGTAGGATTAAGAATTTTTGTTGGTTATAAGGAATTTACACATCGCCCTCGTATACGATAGCCTCTGTACGAGGTGCTTTGCTGGCTACTTAGGTTAAGTTGAGGCGTCGGTTTTAGCCCGGAATCCTCGGTAGCAATAAGTCGTAGTGTTAAGTTAGTTTTAAGTGAGTCAGTGTACGTGCGAGTGAACAAGTTGTTATTCTATTTTGTTGTTAATAAATTTTTGGTACCGTTGTTAATTAAAAATTTATTCATTTCAGATCACCTTCCTCCACTCCCTCCCTGTAGATAAGCTCAGCTCTGGTTCCGGTTCCGGGAACCGCGATTAAAAATCCCGGTGGCGCCCTTTTATTAATTAATTTAGATTCATTTGTTAGTTTTATTATTTCAATTAATTAATTTAAGGCGCCAATTGAGCGGAATATCACCCGTTACAATATTATAGCTATGAAAGGATCAATTACCAATAATTTATTGTAAAATGTCACGGGACAAATTTATAAAACCAACAAACTACTCCAAAATTTTATATAAAGAATTGACCATCACCAAAAAATATGTGGAATCGTGAAAAGGCACAAATTAAAGTCAAAACATTTCTGATGATACAGTATTTAACTATAAAAATTCCTTTTAAAAAATAAATATGCCAGTCACTGAATTTTCTTTATTCTCTTAATTATTTAGATGATAGAGCCTTTCTGATGGTACCAAATTTCACAATAGAAATCCATTTATTTGCCCATCACAAAATTTTCCTTATTTGTTTAATTACATGCACGGAAAGAACAAGATGACACTGGATATCATCCCAGATTATACTCAGTGATATCAATAATGAAAAAAAATTTCAGATTGTAGCTAAAAAAATCCAGATTATACTGCGTGATATCTGAATTATACTCATTGTAATCTGGATTATACTCATTATAATCAGGATTATACTAGCTACTATCTAAAAAAAACTTTTTCACTCAGTATAATCTGGGATGATATCCAGTATCATCTTGTTCTTTCCGTGTGGATTAATATCAAATTTTATCCAGCTTGAAATTCACTGAAAATGATATGAAACCTTTTAAAAGGCATAAATTCATCTCAATACCTTTCCAATTATAATAGATTTTTCTCATTCTCTTAATTAAATAGATTATTAAGGATTCAAAATATTAATTACCTTGCAGAAATCCTCATAGTAACAGCGCTTTCAACAGACAAAACTTCAATCAAACAGTTCCGGAAAACTTCAGGATTTTTCGAAACATGAACATCATTTAAAATTTCTTGAAAATCTTTATTTTCGATGAAACTGAGTATTTTGATACCCCGTCCATCTGCATGCAGCGGAACCGCTATTACTTTCTCAATAGCGGCAGCTTTCATAGCAACTACACTTTGATGAAGATCTTTGGCGTACCTTGGTGTTAATGATTTGTCAATCGCCTGAGTTGTTGTAAGACTGAGAAAGTTAACAGGTGCTTGCAGTTCCATTTCATCCATCTTATAAGTGACAGTGCCGTAAACTTTAACCTGACAAGTGTCATTAAAAGTCGGTAAGTCTAGCACAGCCGTCGCAGTTATTCTGTCGCTCTCAGGGTTTAATTTACTCGTCCTATTCCACAGAGAGTCGTCTACTGTTTCCCAGAATGATGTTACCCCTTTTATACCACTCTCTCCCGGTATCATTATAAATAAACGAGGGTTTTCGAGTTCCCTGAAACAATTAAACAAATTATTTATTTTATTTTTATAGCCTTACACATTAAACTTTTCTACTTTAAACTAGTAAATATCTTCGTAAAAAGACCCGTGACAGTCGAAGATAATGATCGCGTATATACATATTTAATCTGCCTTAGATAAAAAAAATAAAATAAGACCTTCCGTACACAGTAGGCGGTGAATATTTTATTCGAATAAAAAAAAAAAATTAAAACTGTTTTGTAAACAAAGCTTTTTCGTCGCTCTCCTTCACTAAATAAATTTTTTCTGTGATGAAATAAATAAAATAGTAACTATAAATAAATAAAATATTTGGGTGATAAAATAAAAAACACCCAGAAGTAAACATGCATAAAAAAATTCGGACAATTTAAACTGTAGCGCGGACAAAAATAAATTTTGATGTCAGCATCCGCTTTCTAGAGCGTTTGGAAATCCCTAAGAACTCACGGCTTAGTTTAAATTGCTCGAATATCGTTTTTAATGTCTCAAATATAAATATATACTTGAATTAATTTGACATTTACTCCTTCGTCTTTTTTCATAATTAACATAATGCTTAGGAAGAAAACCATTGCGAGCTAAATTTATTTATTTTCATACAGTCGAGTCTCGTTATGAGTCCTATTAGTGTCTCTCTCATATTAACGCGAGTTTGATAAAAAAAAAAAAGAAAACAAATAGGACTCATAACGAGACTCAAATGTATTTAGTTTTCACTATTATAACTATAGGATTCAAAATTTTATGAAAGTTATAGTTTAAAATTTCTTTAAAATAAGTTTAAATTTGTAAACTGTTTGAAAAACGATAGATACAATAAAATAAACTATCGGTCGCTAATGACCTAGAAGTTAAAGCGACCTTAAATTTAAATAAAAAAAATAAAATAAAATAAAATAAACCATAACCTTTTCATAGAAGATTAAATTTCTGATAAATAAGTCTTTTTACCATTTCATTATCATAATTTAAATTTAAAAGTTTACAGACAATATTTTTTTTAAATTAGTACTCATTATTTAGGTAGTATTTGACGGTACTTATTTAAGTAGCAAATAATAATTTTTATATTAAAATTGAATTTTATATTAGATATTTTTCGTTGTATCATTAAAATCTCATCTGAAATTTTTAAATATTTAAAACTTAAAATTTTTTCACGTCTCATAACTTAACTATCTAGATCAACAGTATCTTTTACAAATTAACAATATTGATGAATCAAAAATATCTAATTTCACATGTCAGGCAATCTTCATGGTCTACCTGGTGCAACTAATCAATAAAAATCACTAAAGATTTTTTACTATACAATTATTGCTTTAATTTTGATTACATTTAATCAAAGATTACATCAATCTTTTTCCCAATTTAAAATTATTGATTTTTTAGAATTTATATTTTCAAAATTATATGACTCAATTATGATTATAAAAATAAAATAATAACTCAAAAAAACCATACTATATAAAAAAAATAAATAGCTAAATTCTCCCTTACAATAACTAATCACAACTCATAATAATGACCTCAACACATTACATGATCAATAAAACATAGTCTTTAATTTTCTATAACGGAATCAAAAAATGGATATCCAGACCGTGAAATCAGAGTATTTTTCGTTATTAACAACAAATCATGTATAAATTATATTAATTATATAATTTTATGACAGAAATAAAACATCAATTATTTAACAGAACACGATTGAAATTCTGTGGTTTTTTTATAGTAGTCGGGATAACGCTTAGAGAAGAGGGAAAATATAAATTCAAATGCATTACATACACGATATAAGCAATACACATAAATAATATCTGAAACAAATCATAAATCGATAGATCCAATAGCTTAATAGCCTTTCCATTGCTGGGAGCTTTGTGTTACAACATATACACCGACTAGAGAGATACAAACCTCTATATAAATCATGGTAATAGCCAACACAAACATCGCTCTCACAAAACACACTCGTTGGATTATCGATAAAACTATTCGGGATTACGTAACAACAGTATCGTCTTTCGCTGCACCCATACATTAAAAAGAAAAGCGAAGCTTCCCAAATCAAGATATAGAATATGTTAGACGCATTAATCGTTAAAAACGTTAATTGAAGGTATTAGAAGTTGAAAAAGTGAGTCAAGCGATTTCAAAGTATCGAAAATGAAAAATAGATTGTCATGGACCGGAATCATAAATGAAACGTATCAATATTGAATAAAAAAAAATCACAAGTGGCTTCTAAAAATGAGAGGCTCACACGGAATAATACTGTGACGAATTAGTAAAGGGAGATCCAATTGATCCTCAAAGAGACTAAAAGGCTAAACATCAAAAGTTTTAGACCTTAATCCGAACGGAACCGGATTGAGGCTCCTAAATTATACACCATCGAAAATATCTAGAGATCTTAAAATTTTTCAGAGAAGCTGAACAATCCATCAAGGAATTTATGTGGAATAACTTCAGAAACGCAAGAATTTGATGAACTATTGTCACCAATTATATTAAAGAGTTTACCGAGGAAATTTGATTATGCTTGACGATTAACCTAATTGAGATTCCCAAGATGGGTTCACTACCGAAAATTCCAATCTCTCAACTCTATTTAGGGTCAAAATTATCCACACTTTCGAATCTAGAAAAGACTAGAAAAAATTTTGCAGCCTAAATTAATGAATTTTTCGGGTTCCTGGAGTTATTTCACGTTCAAAAACGATTGAGTTGACCAAAGCCATTGAAAAATCGCGAAGGTTATGAATTTTTTTGATACATCTAAGAGCCTCAACCGGGATCCCAGATGGATCATGAAATTTGGCATATTGTTAAATTTTAATAACGTAATGAACAACTCAAAACATCAAAGAGCTACAGAGTACCAAAATAAAGTATTTAATATTAAAGATTTAAAGAACATAAAACATTGAATATTTTGAATAATTGAAAGTATAGAGAATATGCCTGTTCAGTGAACAGGCCCAGCCGCGATGAAGTCGCCCCTGGGGGACTCCCAAATTCACGAGCCGCATCTGCAACCGCTAGTTCCCGCAAAAACTAACCGCCTGTGCAAAGCTTAGCTTGACTGATCACGCCATGTCTCGATGGTGTGATTGGCTGATCGCTCCGCTGACATGCGCAATCAGCCTTCTCCCCAAGTCGACGAGGAAGAAGACGCATTATTATTATTATCTTTCGCTTCACTGCCATTGAGTCTAACGCTCCGCTATCCCGCTAAATTAATTCGCTTAAGTTATAAAATTCCGCTTTTTCGCTTAATTGATTAATAATCCGCTTTAATAAATTGTTATTAATTATTCTTGAGTTTGTTACAGATAATTTGTGTTATTTGTGTAATAATTCACCGCTTTCTCAGTGCCGACTGTGTGTTCAACCACGTGTCAACCGGCTTCGCTTTATTATTCACGCAGTGCTTTATTTAACCGCTTTTATTTAAACAATCCACGAACTAACATATTAAATATAACTTGTATTTAGTGTAAATAAATTTATAGTGTTCATTTTAATAATAATTTTCGCCTTTTAATTGAGATATCCAGACAAAAACCTGATCCTCCGCTTTCCCGCATTTTCAGCATTTTACAATGCCATAGTAATGAATTAATAAAAAAACTATCAACAATTATCTCCGTCTCTTTTTTTTCAATGCAACGTTACAAAGTAAATCTACTACGTAAAAACATTTTTATTGTTAAATGCGAAAAATTTATTAATCACTGCTGTAAAATTTTTTAAAGATCTTAACGAGCATGAAAGTCTGATGAACTTTGGCGTTGAGCCTGGTCGAAGATCTCGTACGATCAACCACTTAAAATATTCAGGATATGTTCGAATTTTTGAAGGGAAGTTGAACAATTTAATCATCGTCTCATACTGAATAGTTCAAGGAACTTGAGATGTATATAAGTTTAGGTTAGAAATCTGATGTCATATACCAAATAAATTAATAAATAAATATTTTTCATGGTATAAAACCCAACATTTATAATTTAATATTGAAAAAAAGTGATTTGTAGCGGTTATTATAGTAAATAACAACTCTCACTCTTCAACACTCTTTAAAGATTACCGTTTCAAACAGTAAAAAGTGCCAAGTCAATAATTATAGTATCATTTTTATCGTTGCGTTTAAAATTTACTATTTTATATTGTAAATGTTGACGTTGGCTACATTAAAATATAAAATTATTACTTCGTATGTGCAAAATGATAAACATTGAAGTTGAAATTATCAGTTATTATACTTTATCTTTTTCGAAATTTACATAGCTTTTATAACCATTTGAAATGGTATTTCTTTCCATGTGATTATTGAACTCTAACATTTGAATAATAAATAAACTGTTAAAATTATGATTTTATTGTTTGGAATAGTATTTATTATCAATTAATTATTATTAATTATAGTTTAATGTTTTCTATGTATTTGTGTTTTTTTGTTTCGAGCCCAGATACGTTTTGTCTATGATTTAAGTTTTTAATATTCTATTTTATTTTTTTGACACGTTGAAAACGTTGCCCTCACGTTTTTGCTATCTAATTCGTTCAGTCTACGTTTTATATTTCGACTGAGGTGGTTATAACTCAATATTATAATTTAAAAAGCTTTTGCGGTAGAACATGGTTTGATTTATAATATCTCAGCTGTCTATATTTATGTATGCAATGCATCAACATCAACGTCACATCTATGTGAAAATATGTATGTATAAATACATAAAAAAAAACCATGGTATGTTTAGGCGTGATCGGCGCTTTCGAGGAACACTAACCAGTGTTGGTACGTTCATCACTTGAGCATGCACAAGAGCAGCCAGTAGCAGTCAAAAGAAAATCATGCTTGAGAGATCAAACGTTTCAGATTGTTGGGGGCTTACCAATGATCCATTGAACCTTGCTATTTGTGTCCTGATTCTTCAAAGTATTGTATACCTAAATATATGTACAACAGGGCTTTATGCTATCTTCTATCGCGGCTTTACCATTGCACATACGGTATAGTAAACGTACTCTAGATTTCCAAGAGAATCTGTACTATTGCCGAATGCTTGACATTCCTCTTGCATAAGCATTCTACGATATTTTACATAATAGTATATAATAATTTTATTTTTATACCAAGTATTTTAAATTCTTTTATTGAAATGTTATTCAAAGTTTTATTTTGTGGTTTTTATTATTCTTTTTTTATCTTTTTGAACAAAGAAATTTCGAGAGAATTTTCCACTGATTTTTAATTCAATATTTATCACAATTACTGAGAATCAAATATAAATGCCCAATTTCTTTTTTTTTTTTTTTTTTATTTTATTGAAATTTTATAAACCCCTAATTTTCCTAATTTCTATCATTTTTTAAAAATTTTCCGAACTATCTTAAAATATTAATTTTTTTCTTATAAATCATCTGTACTCCAAAAAAAAACTTCAATTTATTATTTTTAATTAAAAATTTCAGTAATCATCAAATTTTTTAAACCAATCCAATATCCACAAAAAGTAAGTTAGGTTTTTGCTTTTTGCTAATCATTATATTATATTTAATTTAAATTTTAATAATTTTTATAAAAGACCTAATAAAATTTTCCATTATCCATTTGCTAAATATATATATTCTCTTCGTTAAATTACCCATCATTCCAAAAAAACTTTACTTCCTACCCGTCCTTTATCATTTAATAAGAAGGGTTTACATTTTTTCTCTCTCTCGCCCTCTATTGGACAAACGAAAGTATCTCTGTCATACTTGTACAACAAATGGAATCTTAAAACGCATTTTATGCATAAATAAATTAAAATTTTCCAAAAAAGCGCTTCGCTCTTCGATAGATAATTAAATTATCTATCGAAGAGCGAAGCGTTCTTTTTCGAAATTTTATCACATACACGAGAAAAACACGTTTGAAAATCAACTATAAACCGCTCTTAAGATTAAATAAAACATTTCATTCTTGACATCCCTCAGAACTTTTTTTTCACCGTCCAGCTCTTTCATCTCAAAAAAATAATCTTTCGATCCGCGCATTTTCATCATTATCATTCACACTCACATTCATATAATTCCTATTCTCCCAAACTATTCATTTGTTTATTTTTTTATTTTCATTATTTCTTTCCAACTTCTATTTTCTCCTCCAAGATCTTGAGTTTAATCCTCTACCTCTACTCGGCAGTTTCCACTTTCCGGTCGTATCATTTTCTAAATGAAAACATTACGCTTGCGCGAGATACATCCAGCGGTAAATCGACCCGCGAAACAACCAACCAATCCCAGAGACCTTCTTATGTGCCTCATACGCATGTGTATATTAATGTTCATCACATCACATCTATACCCACGTAAATGTAATGCATATACATTCACACACCCATACCTAGACGTAAACTTGTACATACCCATACTTATACTTAAAATATTACATATGTATATATTTAAACACATACATTCACATAATACTCATATATTATACACAGGTGTCAATGATGCTCTTATTGTGGATGTGTAGAATGTGTTTAAAAGTGTACAGTAGTAAACTATTTGCTTTACTCTGACAATCAGCGCCGTGGTCACGGCAGACGCCCGGCGTCGACGTCGTCGTCGTCATCCTCGTAGTCATATAATGTCACTTATACTCTAGCTGCATTACTTCGACTCGCGTGTATGGCGCAGTTACTCTCAACCCATCAGTGAACTATTCAGTATTGTCGAGGATGTCCGCGTGATTAAGTCGCACATTACTCCTCTCTTATTATTCTATCTTCTGGATTTTACTTTCCAACCGTGTGTCAAAACTTGAAGATTTACTTCAACTTTAACAACCCGCTAAACATGTAATATGTAATTTTATAAATATTCTTTAATATAACACTAGTTAAATTAAAACTAACCCGACATTCAAAATTTGTTTTAAAAAGTGTACCAGGATTTAAAGTGACAAATGAAATTTTAAATTTGACCCGTGTATGACCGGAGAAAGTAAGTAAATTATTTTTTTTTTTTTAATATTTAAATATTAACCTGTAAGGGAAGACATTTAATATAAATATTTGATATTGATATTGATAAAAGCTCTGACATGTAAAGACACTTGAATAATTTCGCGACATAAGACATCGAGTTTTAATTATCGAGTAAATAATTTTCAAATGAATAAATAAATATATTTTATTTAAATTATCTTATTGTATGTTATTTCACGGAATGAGTAATGAATTAATTAGCAAAATTATAGTGTGTGCAGAGAGACAGTGTATATATGTTTTGCAAATTGCATATATGCCTATCAGTCGGAATTAATTAAGAGAGGTGTGTGTAATTCTCTAGTAAATTACCGAGAGTAAATTATCTCTCTTTACCTTACGCAATTCCCAATTATGTGTTTGATTATTATATATTCACGTTTTTTTATATTTCCAATAAATCTAATGCAAATTTTAAATTTAAATTTCAGTGTTTGGATGGGTAGTATTAAATGTCTAGAGCTTTTTTATTAAAAAATAAAAAATTAATAATTAATATTGATTTTTTTTGTATTTATATTTACTGTTTAATATTTAAATTGGAGCACTTATGCAACACCTGAGACAGCAAAAATATGAATAAAAATAAGAAAAATTTAATTACTTTAAATTATTTTTTTTTATTATTTAGAAAAGGCGGTTGTTATTGTTGACTTTAGAATTACTGAAAATTTTAACTTAATTATCTGATAATTGTAATTTAATAAGATATACCGTCACGACGAATTAATTGCGAATGAATAAAACATGTTCTTAGCATTTTTATCAAATAAATAAGTGTTCAAAATTTATGTAAATAAGCAAGACCGGTAGTACGATTGTTGTTGATTGTGTTTATGGTAATAAAATTTTTGTTTTTATTTCTATCTTTTTAATTTTTAATTTATTTTTTGGTTTCAGTTCGATATGAGTATCGTAGAAAAAATAATCACCGAGAAAAGATGACATCACGCAGACATGTCCTCGCGGGCATCCGCAGGACAATTATTGTCGCCGGTGTCCTTGCACTTATCATCCTTGCACTCTCCAGTCAAGATGGTTCGAGCAATAGCCTTCAGCAGTCGTCGCCAGAAGTAAGTTCTTTGCTATTGTCGTTATCATTAAATCCGAGACGTTAATTAATAAACAACTAATTGTTTTCTTTCAATTAACCATAAATCACAAATATTGACGATGGGTGTAGCCGGAAGTTCTTGGGTTCTTGCGAAATGGGTGTGAAAAAAATAACATTATTCTTTTTTTAACAAGTATTTCTTCTTTAACTCATTTATTATTAATGATTTATTTATTTTTGCAAGACATTTATTATTAGAAAAAATTAAAAATTACTTTAGTTTTTTTAATTTTCGCGCCTCTTATTGAAGGACAGAGATTTTTTACATACACCTTAAATTTTTCTAACAACATCCTACAGTTTAACATTGTTTATTTATGTAAAAATAATTTTTTTTTGTGTTATGAGGAATGCATTTTAAATGCTTAAAAGTTTGTTATCAATGCTGGAAAAGTGACAGAATTCTAAAATTACAATTAATTTCTCAGTCTCGAATTCAAGCCCAAGTCTCGACAATTAAAAAAAAAGTTTATAATAAATATGGATGATAACTATGTCGAAAGAATAAAAGATTTCATAAATTTTAGTAATACACGTTTGATTATTAATTTAATAATTTCTAACAAGAAAAGACACCCGATTCTTCAAGTTTCAAAGTCTGTCGCTTCAGCAATTTCGCGTAACTCCTTCCATGACTCTATAAATAAATTGAAGCCGAGTAAAAATAAAATATAATTTATTTTGAGCATAAAATAAATTTTCCAACAAAAAAATCCGAGCAAACTTCCCAACCGCCGATTGAATTTTAAGATAAAATGTAATCCCCGAATAAATTCTTATTACCACGAACTCTATTCAAACTGATCAATTTACCCGACAGATAACAGTAAACAGTTTTAAAAAAAAAGTCACGATATCTCCGTTGCGACGTCTCGATTTAAATGAATCTCATAAGCGGAAGAGGTTTATCAGCCCTCAAATCTTATTGAATTCTGATACCAATCAAATAATCAATTCCGATACTTCACAACCGCTCTTCTTTATCTAACAATTATTTTCAAATATTGGCAATCGAGCAATCTCATTTTCCATTCAGATGTCAATTAACTCTCACTCATAAGAACCATTCTCCGTATGAGTACTTATTAAAAAATCGATTTCAATTACTTAGAATTTCAGAGGCTCCATTTTTTTGGTATCAGACGTCTTGATCCCTCGACAAAATATCCTCGAACAAAATATCCCCAAGACAAAAAATCCCCGACAAGTTATCCTTCAAATTCGTTATAGTTTTCGAAAATTTAAATAAAAAAAAAAAATTATTAAAGAGCACAATGATAAAAGGGCACAACACGGTAACAAGCGTATGTGTTAGTCTAATGTCGAATAAACACACACAAAAACCATGTTATAAGAGCGCAAGACTATTACCCGCGTTTGTGTTAGTCTAATGTCGAATAAATACACACAAGAACCATGTTAAAAGGGCGCATCACGATTACCCGCGTTTGTGTTAGTCTAATGTCGAATAAATACACACAAGAACCATGTTAAAAGGGCGCATCACGATTACCCGCGTTTGTAATGGCCTATTACTGAATAAATACACACAAGAACCATGTTAAAAGGGCGCATCACGATTACCCGCGTTTGTAATGGCCTATTACTGAATAAACACACACAAAAACCATGTTAAAAGGGCGCAATACAATTACCCGCGTTTGTGTTGGTCTAATATCGAATAAACTCACACAAAAACCATGATTATGCCTTGATTAAAAATTTGAATGAAATTTTTCGAAAAATTTTTTTTTGCTATAACTTGTATTAATTGCCTTTGATTATTTATTCATCGACTTTCTCTTATTCAAATTGTGATTTATTTTGTAATAAGTATTATATTAGTCATTAAATGATATTACATAATCAATATTATCTAGTGTTGTAAGTGTTCTCAATTTTATATATTGATACAAAAGATAAAATTATTTAAATAAATTAACTATTTCATTTTTAATTTTTTGTGGTTTGTCGTTTTATTTAAAAATTCCAGCTATTTAAGATTAATTGTCAGGGATTTTTTGTTGGGGGATCAAAAATCATGGAACCATTTTTTTTCTTTCATTTTCCTCTTTATTAAAAAAAATTTAAAAAAAACTATTATTCAAGTAATGAAAAATTGATTGAGTGTACATATAATTAAAGTTTTTCAATAAAAAAAATTTCTTTTATTACTTTTGAACCAAAAAATATAACAATTCTTTATGAATAAATAAATAGATGAATTCTACGCACTTGAAAGTACAAAAACGGTTACAATGCATTTAAATAGAAAAAAAAAAAAAACCACTGAAACGTAAGCAATTTCAGCAAGTCATGTATGTCAATTGGTTATTAAAGTAAATAAACTAAAGCTAGCGTACAAAGAATGAAAAATAATATAACTACAAACAACCACGTCAAATAAAAAATATAAAATTGCTTTTATTTGCTAATAAATTTTCTATACTAACATTTCTACGACAATATATTAATAGAGAGGGGGAGCTACAGAACATGTTGGCCGATGAAAATAACCGTTGACTACTTGTCAGTTTAACTACCGTTGTTATTCCAGTGCTTAAATAATTAATAGCTTTTCAAGTTAGTATTTAGTGCTCTCGATTTAAGGAAAATATAATTTTTCATCGTTACAAATAAAGCTAAACCGATCCCACGACATTTTTTACAATAAAACTAACACAAATATAGTCTCCGTCTATTTCCTCCATGAATTTTTTTTTTTTTTTCGTTACCGAAATAGATTCTCTGAAAGTCACTCGTTCACAAACTTTTAAAAACAATGTAATATTATATTAAAAAGTCACGGAATTTATTTTAACGATCATTATTTTAACTCATTAAAATTTTTTAGTTGAATCTTTTTTCTTAATTTTTGTATTATATTGCATAAAAAAATTATATACAATAACAAAAAGTAAAATATTAAAATTTTGAAACTAAATGTTTTGTTCGTGTTCATTGTAAGTTAAAGCAAAACATCAATTTCTTTTATTTTTATTATTTTTCTTCTTTTATGAGAAGTTGGCACGATACTACGCTCGTAAAATATGAATAGGTTTCAAGATAAAAAAAAAAAGTATTTTAAATGTAAATAAAAGTGTTTTTTTTTTTTTATTTATTTTTTTATCAACGCCGCTGGTCATTGGAGCAACTGCAGCTGAGTTCCGGGTGCGGAGGAAATAAGAAATAGTATACAATGTATAATTTATAAATATAAATAAATATGGTGGATGTGAAAGTAAAAGCAATACTAAAACTAATCTCGAAACTAAGACTTAGGTCATAAAATCTAAATGGATCATGAACATCTCGAGTTGGTCCAACGAACGCCGACGCGAAAATTCTGCGCTCTGGCACTATTCCAGACGCATTGCGGCAGGTGAATAGCAAATTCACGACAAGATCTACTATTATTCATTCTCATAAATTGAAATCATCCATACACAAATAAATTTGATTGATTCGGTAATTATTCAACAATACACCTCGTACTTAACTCCACACTTATTCATCTCGGCGTACAGAATCAAAACTTAACATGATAACATGCAACATATTTTAACTAATACAAGGTGAAGATTGAAAGCTTATTTTCAAATTTCCTGATTTCCCTGACTCTGAATAAAGTTTTCATCATCATTTTAAATATGAAAAATCACGTGAAGTTTTTTTGACTACACTGAGAAAAAAAGTACTACTCTTGAGAAAATTTTCTTGTCACAAGAATATATATTCTTGATAATTATCAAGAATATATTTTCTTGATAATTATCAAGAATATATTTTCTTGTCTCAAGAATTGACCGAATTAATCGAATTATTTTTTGTTTAATTCAAGTGAACCTATTCGTTTGTTAATCTATCAAAATTAATACTAATATTTTATTATCATGATAGATATTAATATTCTTTTGTCAAAAAACCAAAATTTATTTTAAATGATTCTTGAGCCAAGAAATTTTTTTCTGGACAAAAATTTTTTTTTCTCAGTGTATAATTTACCAAGTCAATCCTTTTATAAATTTTTTTTTAATTAAAAAAAAAATAGATTCAATTGAGTAAAGTACCTATAACTCTTTAAAATACAACAAATAATGTAAAAGTCAATATTAAACCTTATTTATTAAGGGGTTAGGTGGGTTTCAGAGGTTCAAAAAAAGGGTATTTTTACTATTTTTTTTATTTAGTATATACAATGATATATTTTCTTTAAACAATTCAGCATATCAAATATACATATTTAAACAGTATTTTGTGAAATTTTTATTTAAAAATTCTGAAAACTCAGCCGTTGAGTACCTCATCTCCCTCGACGTCTCAAAAAAAAAATGCTCTTGCCGTGGACATCATAACTCATTATTGGTTCATCTAAAATCAAAGAACTAAACATAGTTAGTTAGTACATGGATGAATCTCATTATTGGACGAAGGATATTTGTTTTTTTTTATTACAACTAATTTTTTCGAGCAAATACATGGCGAAAATTTGATCAAAAAATGTGTTTTTTTTTTTTTTAAAGTCGGTCAAAATTTCAAATTTTAATTTTTTTTATTCTCCTTCGTCCAATAAAGAGATTTATCCATGTATTAACGAAATATGTTTGGATCTTTGATTTTAGATGAACCAATAATGAGTTATGGTGTCCACGGCAAGAGCATTTTTTTTTTGAGACGTCGAGGGAGATGAGGTACCAACGGCTGAGTTTTCGGAATTTTTAAATAAAAAATTCACACAATACTGTTTAAATATGTATCTTTGATATGCTGAATTGTTTAAATAAAATATATGATTGTAAATACTAAAAAAAAAAAAAATAGTAAAAATACCCCTTTTTTGAACCTCTGAAACCCACGTAACCCCTTAATTATTTCTATATATGATACTTTTTAATGATTTTATTATTGATCACAAGCTTGAAAAAATGAAAATTAGAGAAGTTGAATAATATAAAATAATATCAACCATCATTTACAGCACTGTTTAACAGCATTGAAATAATAGATAAAAAAAAAATAATTATTTCTAATAATTTTCATTTCTTGAATAACTTGATTAAATTGTTTACGGATATCTTTAATATCACCAAGTATTTTCAATTTTAATTTTATTTGTTTATTCAAAAATGATTAAAAATTCAATGGAAATACTAAAAGATTTATTAAAACATTGTTTGACTAATGTTGATATTACCTGACTTTTCTCTTACTAATTTAGAAATTTGAAATTCTAGGTTTTTCAAGTTGATCGCCACCTTTTAATATTAAATTTTTGTAATAAATAATTCTTATATATTTCTCCATATTTTTTGTAAATTTTCTTTTTATTAATTACTGAGAATTTTTAACGAAATGAAAGTATCTTATAGTACTTTAGAGTTATAAATTTTATCTCTAATTTTTTGATAATTGATAGTAAAATTCATAAGCTGAATACTTAATGTGAAAAATAAGTTTGTATTTTTTAAAAAGTTAGTTTTTTAATATTGTAATTTTTATAATATAAATTTTTAATATATGTACGATAATTTTTTTCTACATGAATAAAATTATACATACAAAATTGGAGTTAATTCTTTAAGAATAAAAAAATATATTTGAACTTCAACAAAAAACTAAATATTTAATTGAGTTTTAAGTTTCAAAAGTTGAATTATCTCGTAGAAATTAAATTTTGTTATATTTTATTTTTAATATTTGTCAATCTATTCGTTTGCTTGTAAACTTTATTTAATTCAAAATAAAACTGAAATATAAAAATATTCA
This sequence comes from Cotesia glomerata, assembly GCF_020080835.1. Lineage (NCBI taxonomy): Eukaryota > Metazoa > Arthropoda > Insecta > Hymenoptera > Braconidae > Cotesia > Cotesia glomerata. The sequence goes on along the minus strand of NC_058161.1, from coordinate 8,836,887 downwards.
AGCAAAAATGTTTACATGATATAATTAAAAAGATTTATTATCTGACCGAATTCAAGTTTATAATTTTTTTTAAATTTAAATAAAAAAAATTTTTACGATAGAATAAAATGACAAAGTATCATAAAAGTACACCATAATTATTATAGAACCTTTTACTCTTTGTGTTAAAAATAGTCAGTAATTGGAGCTTCTCAGACAAACGCGGACAAAAGTAGATATATAAAAGCATCAACTAAATGTATTTGTTTTTTGTATAGACATCACGCGAATACTTGTAAACTGCATAAAAATCTTTTGTACATGAAAATGTTTACAAGTGGGTCAATCGATTCCAAAATATACATCACCTAAATAAATTTAAAGTACAATGAAACTAAAACATTTTTTATACTAAAAAAGTTAATCTTGCAAATTGAATTGTTTTTTTTTTCTTTACAATTTCAATTTATCAGACATTAAATCTCTGTAAAGTGATGGAATATTCTTTATACCAAACACGATTTATTAAGTACGGAAGAGCGAATCCATAGTAAGAAACAAACAGCACATTAGAAATTAAATGAATTATGCAAAAACGAGCCTTGGTAATTTCGTCACGTGGCTGTTGATGATGAGCCAGGTAAAAAAGATAAAGTGCGGGTTTATTTATTTAACACCGCACCGCGTCGGGTACAGAATGTACTTATAATATTTACCCACTACATTCATATTATATGATATTTTAATAAATATATACATTTCGACCTTAACCTTTTTCTGATGGACACGTGACGCATAATCTGATCAACACTTCTTATTACATTACGGACATGTATATAACAATACAGCGATTATCATTAATCATTAACATCAGTTTTCAAATCATATCAACCTTAATTCTCCCTATTTTTTTTCTGGCAACCATCTATCATAAATTTTTATTATTTTCTGAAATAATATGAAAATACTTCGATAATTGCATGGATTAACAGATAAACCCTCTCTACATGTCTATGCATTTGAATGTTGCTATAGAATGTGGCCCACATTCGTATTGTTGCAAGGTGGACTCCCTACTGTATGACGAGAATCAATAAACGGATGGCATCAACCACCATTTACATTATATGCTACTTGAGAATGTCTACTTATTTAGTAATCATATTTTTTCGATGGTTATCGTGTTAAACAATGTACATAATTACTGCTACATAAAAGATTGTTTCAAAATTGATTAAATTATTTTACACGGTATGTTTTTTTTATACTTTGATAAGCGAGTTATTCAATACTTTAATTTAATTAAACTCGTGTTATTGTTTTTTTTTATTTAATTTTTTACTTTATTCTGAAAGAAGCTAATTTTAATATCAATTTGAATTATTTAATACAAAAAATACTTTTAGATGCATGTGTAAAAGATTGACGAGAATGTTAATTTTTCTAAAAAATAAAAAAAATTTACTTATTGGTTTAAAAAAAAAAAACTAAAAATAATCGGATTTCTATACTGATAAAACGGTTAAATTAATTCAAAAGATAAAATCTTGGAACAAAAAGATCATTTTGAAAAATTTGATTATCTTCAATTAAGTAAAAATATTTTTCAACCACAAAATTTTCCTTAGTTTGAATAAATTTTACACAGTTCAGGAACTTTCTTATATGACTCAAGAGAAAGAAAGTCTTCAAAATGATTTTTATAGTTCAAATTTTTTTTCCTTGAATTAAGTTTTTTTTTATCAATGTAATATGTTGTATTATGTTGTTACAAAGTCAACAAAATTCGATTGAAAAATTCAATCTTAACTCTAAAGAAAATATAATAAAAGAAATAAATCCTAATCACATAAGAATATAAGTTTACCTGTAATAATAAAAAAAAAAAAAAAAAACAATTTTCAAATATTTTACTTGATTACAAAAGAGTCTATAGAAACAAGCATGTAAATACATATCCAACAATTACTCTTATAGATACGTATGCAGATTTAAGTACACACAACACGTGAAAGTATCTAAAGCAAGCATATGATAAAAGAGATCTGTGATATGAGTCAGATATCGGCGATTCAGCAAAGATAATCGCCGCTGTACGACCTCGCTCATATATATGATATAACATATTGCATATTTCATACGTTACTTCTATCTCTTTGATAGTACTTTACGTACATACCTATATACACACGCAATATATATTAATACACATACTTAATACAAGCTCTGGCAGTGGTTATACACGTGAACTTCAAGTTCACTTGGCAAATCGAGTTGTTAAAATGAATGCATATCTGTCCAACTGATTTAGATTTTATGCCTTGTTACTTATACTACTATATTTATATTTTATGACTAATTTAAATTACACATTATTTCAGTGTGGCTTTAATTAACTTTTATTAATTTAACATCATTATCATTGTGAATGAGTCATTTACTTGAACATTGATGAAACAATACATCAATTCTTTTAATTAAAAATTTTAATTTTATCTTTTATTTATTAGAAAAGAAAGAATTAGTAAATAGACATTGAATCAGTAAAAAAGATGGCACTGAAAACTTCAAAACTATTTTACATGGTATTCAAAGTAATTAGTTTCATAATTACATTTATTGATTTGATTTTTTACTTTGCACTCTGGAGATTAGATGACATCCATTTAAATACAACCGCCGGAACCCATTAATTAGAAAAAAAAATTAAAAATTTCTTGAAGATTGAATACAATTCATAATTTTAAAATGTTAAGCCAAGAGATAATAAATAACAGACACTTTATCATTCGGACATCAACCAACCCATGCAATAGAATCAATTAAAGACAACTGAACAAAAACCGAATTAATTCAATTGATCAAAAGAAGGTTGTATTGATATAAAAATTCATTTGATAGATCACGTATAATCAGTGAGCAAATGGTATGCAGGACATGAAAAATCACATTTATCTGAGAATCACCCATATGTTCAATGATGATATCAAATTTTAGTTTACATTTATCTTTTTTTTGAAAATTTAATTTGGACTTAAATTAAATGTATTAAATTCACACAATACCATATTATTCACATACACGAATATTAGTGAGCTGGAAATATTGTAAATATTTATTCAAATGTTGAATGAAAAATAGTAACATTGAAAATTCATAAAAAGCAAAGAATAACTGAAAAAAATATGAGAATCGAACCCGAATCTCCCTGATTACATGTCAGGATATCGGCAAATTGTTTCGTTTTTTTATGAATTTGAAATTTTCCAATTGCATTGACTTGAATGGCATATCACTAGGCATACTGCTAAAGACTTGAAACTAGCTTATTGATTGAGACTTAAATGAGTACACTAAAAAAAATTAAATTGATTAAGTTGAGTCTTAAATCAACCGGGAGAGTTTTTCAAGTAAATTTTACCTGATTCAAGACGATAAAATTCTTTAAAATGAGTTTCTGATCCTATATTTTTATTCTTGAATCAAGTACATTTTTTTCCAGTGTACACAATAATAATTTTTTATAATATAAATAAACTTTATTAATTTACAGAAAGAAACGGCTCAATCGGCAGAAGAAAAATTACTCGAGATGAGTACAATGGCTGAGACTGAACAACGACTAATTGAAAGACGTAAATTACTGACAAAAAGGTGCAGCGAAAGTGGCTTAGACCGCCCAGGAAATGACTCTATTCACAAACCTAATGCATGGGAATTTTTCGTAAACCGTGACTATCATCTTATTTGGTGTAACATATTCAAAGCTGCATCTACATCCTGGATTTATAATTTCAACCGGCTTGCAGGGTATGTATTTTAACTCTTTACCATAAAAAAATTAATATTAATAACTAATAACATGATTAATAATTTTAGCTACAGTCCACAATTTTTGAAAGCATCTAAAGCGGTACCAGTATCTTTAGCAAGGCAAAGATATCCGAGGCCGACAGCCGAAGAATTATCACGATATTTAAATGATAGCGTGAGCTTCCTTATAGTCAGACATCCTTTTGAACGTCTTCTTAGCGCTTATAGAGATAAACTCGAACAAAGTTTGCCTAATACGCTTCACAGTAAATTAGGCGTACGAATCATAAATCAATACCGTTATAAGGTGAGTTAATAATAACCAATATAATAATTTAGTTATTAATTAGTATCAGAAAGTTAGTTTAGTGAAGTAATTAATAATTAATAAAGAATTAGCATTGATATTGATATTGATAATTTATGTTTTCCGATGAAATAAAATGACAAACTTTTTTTTTTTCTCAATTTATTTAAGGACTTGAAACATCGCACGAGACGCGGTCCTCGTTACCCACTCTTTGAAGAGTTTGTGAGATGGTTACTGTGTGAATGGCAAGCTGGTAATGAACTGGATATGCATTGGACACCGATATTAAATTTCTGTACACCTTGTCAAGTTCGATTTGACATTATCGCTAAATTTGAAACGCTTCAAGTAAGTTCGATCGACGTTAATAATTAATAATAACATGTAATAAGAAAATATAAAATTATTTTGTTATATTTATATAAATATAATTAAATTACTAATTTTTTGTGGATTATTAATGTTTGATGAAAAACGAACGATACTCTGTGTTGATACCAATTTTAATATCAATTATGTAAGTAATGAATATTTTGTTTCATAGGATGACCAGAATTATATTATTAAACACGTGCATTTAGAGCATATGATAAAACCAGAATGGAAAAATCCAGCGCGAGGCGCTCAAACAAAAGACGTTATGAAAAAATACTTTGTGCAATTATCCAAAAGTCAAATAGCTGATCTTTATGAAATGTTTAGGTATGTTAATATTTTTTTAATAGTTTTGCAATTGAACTTAAAAATTTGTTATCATTAAAGTTTTTGATTCAACATTATTGATAGGTTTTCGAATTGAAAAATTAAAGTTTTATAACAAAATTACTGAAATAAATTCAATACGAACTTTAGTGTAGAGTTTTTTTTTCAAAAACTTTTTTCAACTTCTAAGTTACAAAGTTTACAAGAGTAAAATAGTTTTTTTTTTTTTTCATTTATTAACAGATAAGTAAATTAACTTTCGAAAATTTTTTATTTTTATTCATTTCAACTTTGAGAAGTATATTATTTTGATATTAAATTTAATTTTTTGTAAATATGATAATTGAAACTTATTTGATATTTTTTTTAATTTTATTTTTATTAATGCGTTATTTTTTTATCAAAAAAACAAAAAGTCATAAATTAATTTCAATTCTTTTTAAAAATAAATTGATTTTCAAAACATCAATTCTTTTAATTCACCACAAAATATAATCGACTATTAATAAATATTTTTTTACAGATATGATTTTGAACTCTTCGATTACTCTCCAAAAGAATATCTAGCCATTGGAAAAGATATAACTATTCCTTCAGATTGTAAAAAATAATAAACTTAATTTATTATTATTATTAAAATAATTTTAAAAAATTGTTGATGAATCGATGTTAATTATTGTAAATAATTATAAAACATCGTTATCATTATCATAAACCAAAGTTAGTGAATATAAAACAAGAAACATATTTAAAATGACAATTTTAGCACAATTGCAAGTTATTAATGTTTATCATTTAATTTACATCTTAAATGCTTTTTCCATATTTTATAATACTGACAGTTGAATATTACTGTTAATTGTATTTAATTACTTTACTCTATCGTTAATTTATATACCTATTTAATTCACTTGTTACCAATTAATTGTTAATATAAGTAAAATTACCCAGCTTCCATTCACTATTACAGTGAAATCAGCTATAATTGCATACTACAATAAATTTATTAGAGTTATTAATTTGAAATGGCCTAATAATAGCCAAAAAAAATTAAGTACACAAAAATTGAAATTAAAAATTTAAATAAAATAAGAAATCATCGAGGCTTTTAATTAAATTTTTAGAATTTAGTAAGAGTTGTTATTGGATTGTAAATATGTAAATTTTTAAATAATAGACTATTAAATATATGTTTTTAATTAGTAAAATAATTTCTTTATTACCTATTATTATTGTTACTATTAACTACATAATTAGTATTATAGGATGTATTCAATAATATCCGAGACATTTGATAAGCATCGTTGAACATTGAGAGAAAAATAAAAAATAACGCTAATTCAAGCTATTGTTGTAATTCACATATAGAACAATTTTTTTCTACAACGACACGACCGTGACATCCATTATTAAAGTGAATTATGCAATTGTAGATTACGCATTCGGTCACTATAATTTTTGTTATCATCTAATACCGGTCCTGGTAATTGCCATGTATACAGTCATTCGGAAATTATACCTCATTCTGTTGACAACTTGTACTTAGTAATTATATTTATGTTAATATTAAAATTACTATTATTCTCAATAACAGTAATAAAATTAATTATTGATAGTTAATCTTAAAGATGTTTATCGATCGACGAATTTTTTTTAATTATCATCTATTATTCTACTTTCTAATAGTTTTGTTGTTTATTTGTATTGGTATCTATAATTACTCCTACGTAGAGCGTCATCGTAAATACGAGGTAAGTTGTGTCTCATTAGTCATTAGTAAAGACTTAACAATTTTTTGTTTGTTCGTTTGTTTTTTTTAAGTACGAAACTGTGATCGAAGAAGAAATTAAGTTATTATTATTAAATTTAACTAATGAATTAACTACTTTGAAAAGTTTAAACGAACGCTTTAAAGAAAGACAGGAGCTAATGCTACAGAAATGCAGGGAGTATCAATTGAATGATGATAATGGCACGAAGAGACAACCTAATGCATGGGAGTTTTTAATTAATGACAAATATAAACTCGTTTGGTGTAATGTTTTCAAAGCAGCTTCCACCTCATGGTTTTACAATTTTAATTTACTTGCTGGGTAATTTTTTTACTTATTAATAATAGAGTTGTCACACAATTTTATTTCCTGAATAATTAATCAAAATTGATGTAAAATTTTAATTTTTTTATTATTTAAGAAATTTACCTTAGTCATATGAAAATAATTGTTGTGTGATAACCCTTCAATACAATTATTGAAAAATAAATAAAACTATACATAAATTTTACATTCTTTACATTTACAAAAAGATACAAAAAAGAATTTTTGGACAAAACTAAAGAAACACCAGTATCAGTGGCCCGTAAAAAATATCCAAGACCTTCAGCTGCAGAGCTTTATGATGCTTTAAAAGATCATTTGAGTTTTATTATTGTGAGACATCCTTTCGAAAGGTTTATCAGTGCCTACAGAGACAAATTTAGTTATCCATACAATAATTATTTCAGGCCACTAGGAAAGAAAATAATAAAAGCTACAAGAGAAAATGTAAATGTAAAATTAGAAAATTTTTTGTACTTTAATTCAATTAATTAATTGTTCAACTTAAAGATGTATCCTGAAAAATTTTACTC